>NC_089819.1:43061631-43229131 GCF_029633855.1 Hoplias malabaricus
AAGGAGACTCAGACTTAGGTTCCCCTGGGCTTTAATAGCTCCTTTAAAAATATGAAAATTGCAAATGCCATTGATGCTATTGTACCTCCAATCCATAACAGATCCTGGCTTATAAACTATATGCTGGTATCAATCAGAATGTGTTATTCATATTCACTCTGGAGAACAACTGGTTTTAAAAACATGAGCAAAGAGAAACTAGAGGGTGAAAGTTCTTCAAAGAACTTTCGTGAATTTGGTTTCTCACATATTGGTAGCATCGTTGCAACATTAGCTTATATGCTGCTTAATCGCTATGACTTTATATTAATAGAACAATCTATCCAATATCCACCTTCAAAATCCATCTTAAGTAAGTGACCTGTTCACTCTAATGGTCACATTAAAAAGAAATACGAGAAAGAACCCTTTGGCAAACGATTTGGTGCAAGAAATGTGCAGATTGAGCAAGAATTGTTTGTGTTATGGCAGGGTAAATACACACAAACATTTTTTAAAAAAAAGGTGTGCTCACCTGGTCAAACAATACATTTTGATTGCCACCTTTAAAAAATTTCACCTTAAGAAACCCACAATTTTATTAAGACATCAACCTTAAAAACAACATTATTTGGATTTCCACCTTTAAAATCTTAGATACTGCTTGTATATTTCTGTCACTCAAATCCATCCTCTTCACCCCCCCCCCCTTTCTGTCTCTCACACACGCAAGCAGACACACAGCTGAAGGACTGAGACATCCAGAATTCAATGAATTTCTATGGGGGTCCACCCTCCAATCAAATGCTTATAGCTTGAAATGTTTTCCTGCTCATTTTTTAAACCAAAACATACTGTAGCGACAAGGACACTCTGGGGATCGATCTGGTCTAAAAAATTTTCATTTTGAGCAATAATTGATCATGTCATGATGAGTTAATCACAGAACAAATTTTTGAAAAATTGCAGGCTGAGCTGCTTTGAAATACATTGAACTCTATGGGAGCCGAAACCCTCCCTAGTGCCGAACAAAAATTCATAACTCAAGCTGAAAGTATAAGGAGGTTATGTGGAAATATTTGGCTGAAAATGTAGCAAAATAGATTCAGAGATATTAATTTCAGTGCATTCCTATAGGAGTGTACACACCCTCCAAACAAATGCTTATAGCTCGGAATAGATTTCACAAATGGCTTAACCGAATATACCTTTACATCGAAGACACTCTGTGGGATCGACACCGGGGATCAACTTAGTGTAAAAATTTTGCAGTTTGAGCAAGAATCGATTGCATCATTACAAGTTAATCACAGAACAAATTTTTGAAACTGCACACTGAGCTGCTCTGAAAATACATTGAACTCTATGGGAGCTGAAATCTTCCCTAGTGCCAAAAATTCATAAATCAAAAACCGTATTTTCAAAGGATCTCTAATGTGCAGGTGTTAGAAAGGGGAAATTTCCCTACTATTTAAAATTTAAATGAAGTCTCTAAGTTAAAGTATAAGGAAGTTTTGGAGAAATGTTCAGCTGAAAAGTGACAAAAGGCTTTCCAGGCAGAGGGGGAAATATTGAAAGGGGGATTAAACGGGAAGGATGAGCGTGAGTTTTGGAAGCTCGTATTCAGAAATACGTAAGTCGGATCGCTCCAAAACACACAAGCAACCAGAGTTGGCATAGGATCTATCTAAGTTTCAAGGATCTAAGGATCTAAGTTTCATTGCTGTAGCATAAAAACCCTAGGAGGACTAGCTTGTTAAGCCGGACCACCATTAGCCGTTTAGCCATTGTCACAGGTTTTTCTGGCATTTCAAAAATAGGAAAGCCCAAAATACATACCCTTGTATTGGAAGCTTTGGTGCTTCATACCAATGTCTTTGTTTACAATAATAAACTAATTTTATAGTTTTGTAATTATTACTTGTTTTTGAACATTTCTAAAATCAAGCAACTTAACATTTTATCAGCCAAGTAATCTATACTTGATAAAAGTTACAGGACATTGCTTGAACTATATATTTATTACTGGCCTAGCTACATTTCTATAAGGGCCTGGCTGATAAAACGATGCAGTACCAAATTCACAGCCTCGTTTTCTTGAGTAACACCTCGCTCTGGTGTTCTGGCTTTAATAATCCGGAGACTTTGTCTGTTTTCTTGTGAAGTTAAACAAAAAGCTGTGCAGATGTAATTTACTCGACAGCAAGTCAGTAACAGTGAGACAATGTTTGTCTGGGTCACAGAAACATTCTCCAAACATAAAAAAGAAACTATGATTAATATTACCTAGAAAAACGTTCAACACATTTCTGTTCAAGGCTCCAGTAAAACACTGAGCTGCTCACCGCAGTGTATGGTGGACTTGCAGCGCTGAAGCAGCGCAAATCTCTGACCCCTTGAACTCACATTTTTTATGTCCCAAAAAGAGTACTTGTCCAGGAAAAAGAGGACGTTTGATCACCGCCAAACAGTTCCAAATTTAGTTCACGAACTGGAACGTTAAATATGGCTGAACTAACAACAGGGTGTAGTGGCACCACTTCAAGTTCCCTCTGTGAAATACAGCTGAATTAACAGTTCCAACCTGGACTTAGCAGACATATAGCTTTCATATGTACAGAAAGCAATTGTGGATGTTGCAATAGATCCTGACAAGATTATTAAAGTGTTCTGGAGATCATGTGGTGATTACCACCATAGAACCTTAATGGTTTTTCATGCAGTAGGATCTAAGCTCCACACACACACACACCATTGTGGTTTCCAGTCTTGCCCTTTACCCACAGTTGAGGAACACTGAAATTTAACTGTTTTTAGTTAAATGAGCCATGCACAATCCTTGCTCATATAGAACAAGAGCTTACCTTGAGGCTGCTTTTATACCCAAGTATGTAATGAGCTCTGTAATGTGTTTTGAACAATGCCAATGTCACAACTTTTTAGAATACCTTGAGTTACAAGGTTAATTCGTTCTATGACTGACCTCGTAACTCAATTTGCTTGTATATTAAAATTTCCCCATTAAAATTAATTGAAATGCTTAACCTGTTCCAGCCTCCCAAAAATACACACCCATTTTTTAAATAGGGAAAAAAATGTACTTTATAAATGACAAATTATGAATTAAAAAAATAACACATAAAAGAATGTAAAGAAATAAACTGGTTCTATTAAGTGTATTTTCCTTGAAGATAAGACGAAGTTGCTGGCAGAGGTGGAGGAGACTGGTGGAGAAGGTTGTGGAGTTTTTCATTTCATTTTAACTTTCTTGCTACACATTTAGTTGCTACAAAAAACAGCAGTAAATCTGAGATGTCTGCACAGAAAATGATCAAGTGAACTGAACACTCACTGGGTTACCGAGTAGCATAAGCTTGCTCACTTGTAACTCTGATCTCGGCTCGCATCACAAAAGCAAAAAACACTTCCAGTATGAGTTTGGAATTGGTTTCGGTCTTTCCCAGGCAGGACGAAGTAAAAATTAAACACAAAAATCAAGTAATGACAGTTATTGTATACAGAAATGGTTTATTGTAGGTTACCTTTCATTACGTTTGTAGAGAAATCTGGGAAAAATGAATCTGGAGGGGGGGGGGGTGTTTGACCGTATCTTAATTTATCCTGATGTAACTATTTACAGTACTACTGAGTCACAGTGATAGCTTTGAAAATATGGATCAAACCGCTTGGAAAACATTTTGTACAGAGCTGCGCATTTACACAATTCATTACAGTTTAGAAGATCCAAATCCACCTGGGTCACTTGAAACAATCATATTATTAAAGTACATTCAGTAGGCTAATCTTAAATCAAGTGTTACTCATTTATGAAAAAGTTCACAAACAAGTTCAAATTCTATGCCCAAGATCTACAGGCCAGTTCAATATTTCTACAGCATTCAGACAGTAGTACTGGCGCCATAAATATGTACACCTATGCCTGCCAAACTAACAGGAAACAGTTCACTGCGCGGACTCTTTTGTTGTCATGTTTTGTCATGTATTGCTTTTTTTCCCCCCAGACTCCTGTGGTACTGTAGTTCTGCAGACTGATAATAGACTGCCAACTACATGCATGCAACGTTGCCCTAACAAAGCTGAGCAAGTACTCTGGAGAGGTCCTTTGGAAATAAGAGTACACCATAAAAAACAGCTTGTGTGCAATTACGTCTGCAAGACTGTCTTGGTAATGTAGAAATCATAAAGAATGTTTTTTGTTTCTTTAAAAAGAAAAAAAAGAAAAAACTTCTTTTATTCACTAATTGTCCAAAAACAAAGATATTTAAATAATCTTCTAATGTTCTTCTTCATGACATTGCTCTGGGGTGAGTTTAGCCTCCCTTAGCTCGACCAACAGGGCTGCAGTACAGGAATCAGTTTCGTGCATGTACCTCTTCAGGCAGACGTCACACCAGAAGGCATCACCTTCCATTTAAAAGTCCAATCCACAGTCCAAGCAGAGGCTACTTCGATTATAGAAACAAATATTCCAACATAGGTTTTGAAATAACAAAAAAGATTTTCCGATGTACATATTAGATGTATACACATTTACACATTACAAAGTCATTTACCATTTCATTCAGCTTGTTCAGAGGAAGAACCAATCAACCCCTTGATTTAATCAAGTCAAATTCTTACTTCAAAGTTGATCAAAATCTCATCCTTAAATCCACAACCATTAACTTTTTTTCCCAGTCATTTATGTCAAAACAAGGTGTTCGAGCGGTTTCAAAAGTATGGCTCCAGTTGTACCCATCTGAATGTAGTTTAAGTTACTCCTCTCCTCTTCGCCTCTCGACCACATTAATATTGGGCACCTTATTAAGCACAATTTATTTCTTCTGAGGACCAGGCTACAGGATTTCATTGCCTTGGTGTCGTTTTCCATAGTCCACACCATGATCACCAGGAACTTCTCGGTCTTCATCATCTGAAAGACAAATTAAAGCAAGAAAGTACTGTAAGAAAAAACAGGTGACATGAACTCTGCTCTTATGGCTGACGAATCGTTATCTATGAAATTTGGATGGAGACAAGATGACTGACTTTTTTGGGGGGTTTTTTTTTTTTTGTTTTATACTGATAAAACTTTTTCGATCTTTATATGCAACTGATGTTTATAGACATTAGAAGTCCATGAATGAAAGATAAAAGATCTTTTATTTTTACAAAATGCAAAAAATAGTCCAACTGCTGTATATCACAGGTATAAAACTGGAGGTGGGCAACACCACAGAAAACAAGCAGGTAATGGAAAATGGCAAGGTGTGAGAAGTCAAGATAAGGAAACTCAGACTCCCTGTTTTACACGCAAGCACTCAAAATCAGAAAGAAACATTCAATGAAAGAACACGAAAAAGGTTAACAACATATACACACACAATCTTAACGCAAAGGCAGTTTTCACACACATGATTTGAAGCTCTGTGTCAGGGAAAATTTTTCTGCCTTTTAAATTAATACAGAAAATGTTATAAATAGCATTGTAATTATTTTGCAAAAGTAAAAATGCAAGATGTTCTATAGTGTATAATTTTAAATTCTGTGTATTATATTTCTGAACATAAATGTGGTTTGGGGGAAAAATAAAATTAAAAACAAAAAAAAAAACATATCAGAGACATTGTCTGATTTCCTACCAGTACAGAATAAATTTTCACAATTCCACATGTTAGCTTGAAATTTTTTCCACTAGTGCCACCTCAGGTCTGGAAGTTCAAAGTGTGAAAACGCCCTATTAGTGTGACAGATGTCAAACACACTGACTGCTGCACAAAAAATAGCAAAGCAAGAAACGCACAATGTACAGATAAGAACTGCTGAATGAAGCATGCTTTAAAATAAATAAAAACAAACACCAACAACAACAAAAAAAAAAACCTTTACTCATGAAACCCAAAGCTCAAAGACATACAGCAGTCTCACAGCATTAACAAACCCACACTCAACCGTTCACATCACACCCTTCACTCAAACACAAGCACCATAAGAAAGGATTTGATAGAAGTACAATCTGTGAGGTCAGAATGACTGAATCCTTAGCCACAAAATACAATTCAAATTTATTAGACATAAAAATGATTAAAAGTTAAATCTGATAGCCTGAGAACTTTAGCTTAGTGAAAAAATAAGCTATAAAATTCTAGAACCAATATGAAAATTTCACATTCATATGAATGTGACAGAAGCGTCAACTCATTGTTAAAACCCAAATGTAAGCTTGTGCAAACTAATCTGGGAAAGCAAGGTGGTGGCATCTGCAGCAGTGGCGGGGACGATGAGAAAAGCAGGGAAGGAGGAGGAGGAGAAGGAGGAGGAACATGGACGGAAGAGCGACACGGGGGATATTCCCCGGGCTCACCTTGGGCGTCTTCCTCACCGCCGTCGCCGTCCTCCTCCTCGTTGTAGGCCAGTTCGGCCTGCTTGTCAGCCTCGTATTCGCCCACGTTGCCATCATCCCCATTGTAGTCCGCCAGCTTGGAGCCATGCTGCGGATCTACAGGGGATTCATTTTCATCAAAGAAGCGGTCTGCAGAGGCAGAGTGGGGCCCCGTCAGGAAGAAGTGACAGTGAAAGAAAAAGGAAGAAAAAGGGGGAGAGAGGGGGAATAACAGACACGAGGAGAATGACAGAGAAAGAGATCAGTTAAGATTAAGAGGGAACCATGTTAGGAACAGAGAGGTCAGTAAGAGACATGGGAGTATGCAATAAGAGAAGTATACAGTATAAGTGAAGCTAGCCAAAGTGGTGGATGCTTGTTTCTTTAGTGGGTAGGTGCAACTTTATAGTGGGCTGTCAAAAAAATTGTCTCCTCTTTGCTGCACTACCAACTTCTACTCTTCTGGGAAGGCTTTACAACAGATGCTCGAACATCTGAGGATTTTACAGCATTCAGCTTTAGGTAATTTAAATGAGGTCCAGCACTAATGCTGGATGATTAGGCTTGATTTAATAGACTAGAGAATGCAGTTTTATTGCTCCACAACCTAATGCCTGGAATTGAGCATGGTGACTTTAGGCTTATGTGCAGCTGCCGAGAGTGTCCCATGTTGCTGAGTTTATTTCTGTTTCACCATTAAGTAGCTAAAAAATCTAATCATTTTGGTGTCTCGTGTTCTAGGCAGAGAATGATACATTCTAAAATTTCTGAGGTCTAAATATTATTTGGGAAAAATTGCAAGGAAAGTTTTTTTTTTTTTTCACCACAATAAGGACACGAAGATAATAATTAACTCATTATCAGGAGAAAGTAGTGGACAATAATGAGGAACAGGATAAGGAGAAGAAACAGAAGAAGAAAGAATGAATGAGGTGGAGGGGCAGGAGTGAGCGTGCAGAGCTAAAGCCAGGCAATAAAATTACCAACCATTCACCCTCATCATGCATGCATACAGTCTTGGAGACCCAACAGAACAGTACTGGTACAGCTTCTGCATGTTACAATCTTAGAACCGTTTGGATGAGAAAGGGCTGATTCGAGATCTGCATTCACACACAAACCCTCTAGTTTTAGGATTACCTTTAGTAAAACACCTTGTATGACATGACTATCGTTTTATATTGTAGCCTGGACGACAATGGACACAGACAATCGCTAAAGTAAAACTCTCCCCTCTAACCCATACTCACTTTGCCGATGTCTGAGGGCTGCAGCAGGTACAAGATCTCGGCTGAGTTGAGGTTCAATGGGGTTGGGCAGGACCTGTGCAGGGTTTGGTGGAGGAGGCAGTGCTCCCTGGCCCTGCTGGTTATCAGGACCTGTAGAGGTAACATTAATAGACCAAATATGAGGCCGTGTTTCCACTGGGAGCTCTTGAACTGAGCATATTTGTGATTTCCTTGTTCTAATGCAGTGCGTGTAGCTCATACAGGGCTATTTGATTATTTAATTAGCTAAATCAGGCACAATAAACAGTTATTCCATCAATTTTTTGCTCACTGTAATGTTAAGTGTTTTGATTTGAAATGTTTCATTGTAGAAAAACTTACTAGCTCTGATGGTTTTGCAGCTGTAGTGATAGAAATGTAGGTTGTGATGTCTCAATGGAACTATATTTAATTTAATTTCCATTTCAAACCAACCACTTAACATTCTAGTGAACAAATTAAATTATGATGAAGTAAAACAACTGAGAAAATGGCAGGTTATGTTTGTTTTAAATGTAAATTTCCTGACCACGACATTTGAAAACAGTAGGTGGCCATGCACAGTGCAATGTTATGCTTTACTGATGTGAAAAAATCAAGAAAATAATGTCAATAACTGTACAAAGTCTTCACATATTTTAATATTTACAGCATGAAAAATTCTTAATGAAAATCAAGCCTTCTTAACTGTCAACAAACAAAGTAATGGAAGTCTGTCTTTCTGGTATTAAGCCAAATCCTTCACCTCTCAGTTGCCGACGCTGTTCTCCAAATTCATCTGCCTGGACGGCTGCCTTGTTGTCCTCATCAAATAGCACAGGTTTGTCCACCACTGGCTGGGGAACCTGCTGCTGGATCTGAGCCACGTGGTTGCCCATGCCCTGTCCTGCGCCTGCTTCCTGGGGAATATCAGGACGATCCAGAGGGAGACTGTGAACTGCATTGTCCCCAGCTAATGCTCCAGCTCGTTCCTCCTTAATCATGATGGCTGCCTCTGCTGGTTCCATGTGCTTTTGTGTGATGGCTGGCTTCTTCAGGGCTGCAAGATCATAAAAATAAGGTTGGAACACTCGTTGTATTTAGAATGTAAAAATTTACTCAATGTATTTGCAAAACTCTCTAAAAATTGAATAGATTTAGCTGGACTCAAAGAACTCACCACAGATCACAAAATTAAGCATAAAAAAAATTATATTTATTGGCTATTAATTCATTAATTATCTGTAACCGCTTATTCATTTTAAGATTGCGGTGGGTCCACAATCTACCCAGAGTCAGTGGGTGCAAGGTGGGAACACACACACACACTGGCGGGGATGCCAACCCATTGCAGGGCAACACACACACACACACTTCAGTCGCCAATTCGCCTACCAATGTGTGTTTTTTGACCCTTAGAGGAAACCGGAGCACCCGGAGGAAGCCCACGCAGACACGAGAAGAACACACCAAACTACTCACAAACAGTCACCTGAAGCAGGGCTCGAACCCACAACACCAGGACCCTGGAGCTGTGTATTTCTTGGTTATATATTTGAAAATGACAAAGCTTGTGTGACGCTGATTTTTGTCATGCACAATTTACCAATGAAAAAAACGTGTGATTCAATATGTAATCACCCAAAAGATGAAAAATAATAATACAGAAAAATAAAATCTAACCCCACAGTGTGGCACTGTTTCATTCATTGACATTTCAGAGGACATTACCATGGCGAAGATGCCTTTATATATATATATATATATATAAAGCAGTAAAGAAGTTTTAATACTTGCTATGAATTAGCTCTCATGTTTCCATTAGGTCTTTTGTGTTAAAACAGGCTTTACTGCTGTGTAAGATAAGGTTTGAATGCATTATTTTAAACCATAAAAGTGTTTCCATGCTCATTAGTTCTGCCTGGACAGTGTTAAAAATAACCATTAATAACTTCAGAAGCACAGCAATTTATGAAACACTTTTACTGTAGTTTTAAACAAATTCAAAACAAACATACATGTAAACGTACATTGCACAACCACAGATAAAATTGTGCACACACACACACACACACACACACACACGGGCAGTGAGTGCACACACCCAAGCAGCACTAGGCAGTCATTGTCCAGGGAGCAGCTGGGGGTTAAGTGCCTTGCCCAAGGGCACACCAACCATGGGTTTTAGGGTAGGAAAAATCAATATGCTAAATACGTGAAACTTTACTATCAGCAACTGAAAGATGAGTTTAAATATAGAAACAATTTTGAAGTATTACGATCCTCAGTTTACACATAAATAGGTTGCAAACAAGTGCTTTCCCTACTCCAACTACGTTTCAGTCAGGATTAGTTGATACCAAAGGAATTCCAAATGTTATAATACTACAAAATAACATAATAAAACAAATGTTCATATTTAAAATGTGTCTTAAAGTTTTCACAAATAAGGCCCACTGCTTTTTGCGTACTTACCAAAGTGCACATCATCCAATTTTCCTACTTCACCGTCCTCAATGCCAGGCATTCCAGCATCACTTCCTGGCTTTACCATCTCCTCTGCGAAAACAGATACAAATTTATGTTAAATGTTAAAATGTTTATTTTATTTAGTTTCACAATTAAATGCTCTTTATAAACAATTATTAATGAGAATGCCACACAAACGTCAGCATTAATGGGAAACATGAAATTACATTTGTGCACACATTTTTGTCTAAAATCACGTTTTTGTTAATTTTCTACAGAGAGCACACTTCTGTATTTACTACTACTGGCAAATTGCTGAATAAAACACTGAAAAAAAAATGTGGCCTGTGCAAACTTTATAGCACATTTAACATACATTTATTCCCAATATGTTAAAAACAGGGTGACACAGTGGCGCAGCAGGTAGTGTCGCAGTCACACAGCTCCAGGGACCTGGAGGTTATGGGTTCTGCTCCGGGTGACTGTGAGGAGTTGGTGTGTTCTCCCTGTGTCCGCGTGGGTGCTCCGGTTTCCTCCCACAGGCCAAAAACACACGTTGGTAGGTGGATTGGCGACTCAAAAGTGTCTGTGAGTGTGTGAGTGAATGTGTGTGTGTCTGTGTTGCCCTGTGAAGGACTGGCGCCCCCTCAAGGGTGTATTCCCGCCTTGCGCCCAATGATTCCAGGTAGGCTTTGGACCCACCGCAACCCTGAACTGGATAAGCTGTTACAGATAATGAATGAATGAATGTAAAAACATAAACTGAAATAAAATACAAACATCTGTAGATTAATTAAATATTTGTGTTCAACAGAGTCTCTGTGTTAATTCTTCTGCCTTTTATTTGGGGGTAAAACATCCATGTTACAAAAGAAAGCTATAATAATGGCAAACTATTGAAAGATTAGTTTTTAAATTAAATACTTCACAAATATTGTACAAAGCACAATATAATTTACTTCCCAACTGTGTTCAGATGTTGTTTGAACTAAAAGAGAGCAAAAATGATCTTAGGGGAAAAGGTATGCTTAAAATAAACAAGAGCAACAACACATAAAGAACAGATGTACATCCGTCAAGGGGGTCAACTGGGGGATATTTGTGGAATAGTTTTGATAAGGAATTAAGTAACTCTAGCCCACTTTGCAAGTTTAAAAAGGTGGTAAGCAATTTTAAAAGAGGAATGAATGTCATTATTATGTTTGAAAAAGTGTTTTTACACATGTATTAATTCAACTACTAACTAACAAAATATATATAGTTAAAAAAAAAAAAAAAATTGTAACTAAGCAATACCTTTCATATCTGGGTTGTCATGATGACGTGTGGCCTCCGTGTGGCGCTCTCCGGCTGCTTCTACCTCTGTACCCCCCTCAGCCTGAACAGCAACAGCTCCAGTTTTACGAGTGTCCAACACACTCTGGGGAGCAAGATATGAACAAACACAAAATAAGAAAAAGGGAAAATGAGAGAAGAATTTGAGACAGAGACAAAGGCAGGTATCATGGGTGAGCAAGACAGAGAGAGGCAGAGAGAGAGAGAGGCAGAGAGAGAGAGAGAGAGACAGAGAGCACAGAGAGAGAGAGAGAGAATTGTGAACAGAACAAAGAAAACCTCAAGCCATCAGAAATGTAGCCAATGCTTTTACCTTTCTGAGTTTGGCAGCTTCCTCCTCCATTGCCTTCTTGCTCTCCTCATACTCATCTTTAAGCTGTGCTATCTGTCTTCCACACTGCAGGCTAGTTCACAAACAAACAAGCACACAAAGATAAGCAGATAGACAGATAAGCAGGCACACATGACAGACAGACAGTACTGGAACAGCAGCTCCTCTTAGAACTACACCGAATATTGAATGGCAAAATTAACAGCAATCACTCAATCCATCAATAAACACGCCAAAAAAACTCCATGTTGTAAAAGTCTAAATAATAAAGCCCAGAAATGAGTGTGTTAATTGTGTAGTGCCTGGGGAAATTTGATACACTGTTGTAAAGTGCAATGAATTAATGAGAAATTATGAATCATTCCAACAGTCTGTAATGAGCTTGCTTTCTCACCTCTCATATTCAAGTTTCCTCTCCAGATTGGTGCTGTTCTTCTTTACCTCCCTCAGCTGGTCCTCCTGTCTGATAATTTCTTGCTTCAGCTCCTTCACCTGCTCTGTATGTAGAAACACGCCAAATAAGCAAAATGCTTACAATCCTTAAAAGTCTTTAAAATGCTTCTGTGCATGCATATGGAATGGGTTATGCCTAGATTTTTTAATTTAAGTAAAGAATGTGTGGACAAAAAGCAATGATGGTAGCAGCTACGAAACAGCATCCTTTAGTGCTCAGCTCTCACCTTTCATTCTGTGAATTTCAGACATTTGGGCTGTGACATCATTTTGTAGCTTCATCTGTGAAATGAAAGGTGTTAAGAGTTAATATCAAAATAATTAGAGAATAACAAAAAAATCATTACAGAGAATAAATCATGTACAATGGTTAAACTTATTTAAACTTTTTTTTTTACTTATGGGTCACTTCACTTGATCTTGCTGGCCTGAAACCTGTACCCCTTTTAGTACTTTTGTTGTTACAAGAGAGTTTTTGGGTTTTTAGATACATGACTAGCAATCTGGAGGGGCACATATTGATCTGTATAAAGCTTTAAACGAAACAATGTCAAGATTGTGTTAGTACACAATCACAACATTGTAAAGGACTGACCTTTCAGGCCAGACAAGCCTTGTTATACTGGACTGCAATTAGCTGCATATTATTTCTTACAAAATTGGCTGGGAGTCATTTAATTTGAAAAAGCATTTGGATTGGTAGTTTGGTTCTTTTGTCTGAGAACCCTCTACCTAGACCCACACCCACGAAGAGGAGGCCACAGCTGGCACATGAGAAGTGAGGAACCAAGACAACTTGAAGCATGGCTCTGCCCTCAGACATCTCCATGACATCATCTTATACTAAAAGTTGTTGCCAAGCACAGCAAAACCACAACAATATTTTGATGCCCAGGTGAAACTAGACAGAAAACAAGAGGCGGAAACTTGTGAAGTAAAAGTGATCCACAAGAGATGAGGATAAAATAAACAACAGGCATTAAAGACACAAGATAAAAAGGCAAAATAACAAAATTAAAAAGCAAGCAAAAATGGCTAAAACCAGTATGCTAGGTTTTCTTTTTGTTTGTGACAAAGAAACAGCATCTGAAGATTTTTAGACAAAGAAGAGACCTCAAAATGTTGTAAAGCATGAACCAAGATGAGGATATTGCTCTTTTCCTGATTCTTAGGCGGATATATATTGTCTTATTTTTGCTGTAGATGGAACTGACTCTAACTACATGAAAGTAAACAGAGCAAAATATCTAGAAACATGAACTCAAGTAACAAATGAGTTTCCGTGGTAATTCAAACAGTGAATAAACAGTCATATTCCCCCTCAAACATACGTTACACCTTAATACATACAATACTCTAGAACTCATCATCATCATCATCATCATTTTCTTTTCCGCTTTTCCATTTCAGGGTCGCGGTTGCACTAGAACTACTTATTTTAAATATTCTATGTTTTCTGAGACCTTAAAATTGGCACCAAATACCCCGGACAACATACTGCACAATATAAAGAACCCCACATATGTAAAAAATATAAGACAAGGCCAACAAACTTACTTCTCTAAATATATTTATATGAACAACTATTAATATAGCATAATGGCAACTGTCTTTGCAATACCAAGCCTAAACTATTCGACTGTACCTGCCATTTTGTCTACATTGGGCTTTGAAAATCACAACAACCGCTAAGGTAAAGTTTAGCATTGTTTACTCATCATCTTTTCGCATGTTGCAAGCTGTTTTTTGGGTCTGAACACAGTTTAGCCGCAAATCAATTTTGACAGATCAGTAGAGTTGTTTCGTTTCTTGTTGCACCATGCAGCTCTTACTGAATTATTTCTTTGGCCACAAATCCAAGGACTGTTTGTATCTCTGCCAAAGGTGCTATTGTATGTTAGATAAAAAACAAATGTGCTTGCTACTTTAGCTAGGAGATATTATAGAATGTTCATTTGTGCTGGATGGCTGCATTTTTTGTACACAGTGACAATTCTCTCTGGCCAATCAGCATTCTGCAAGATTTACATGTCACATTTACAAGTCCCTACTCACCTTGCTTGGAACCATATGCGAGCAGGTATTAATATAGTACCCAATTCCAATACCTGGTACCAGAATGACCTAATGGCAAGGCAAGCAAGTCAAGTAGAGTTGAGTAGGTACCATGCAGTGAAAAAGTGCCATAACTGCCCCTGTGAGTCAGTATGCCTTAATGTATCTAGGACATTTTTTTACTTATGAACATGACAGATGTTTATCACAGACACAAGGCATAAAACAAATACCACTAACCTTAAGGTCTGCAAAAACAACCCCTAAAACCCTGACCCTGTTCATGAAAACAGTTACAAAAATGTAAACTGTCTCACCAGATCACTAAGCACTAGTTTATCAAACCACTTTACTTGACAGTTGACTTAACAACTACATATTTACAGAAAGTTATTTAACCAACAGCACAGAAACATTTAACTTATATTTCTGTTGTTAGTCGTTCCCTTATTAGCATTGCCTAGCATATGCCCTTTTCACACATGAACTCCAAAGAATTTCTATAGAAACTCTAGATTATCAGGTCTGGAGTCGTTCACACAAACACACAACTCATAGTGAGATATTTTCTGCCTCTAGGCACGCTCTAGCACCTGGAGATGAAACATGTGATTTAGGCGGGTCACACAGCATTTACTAGGGCTCGAGGAGTATAAAGTCCAGGATGAATGTTGTGGTTGTGTTCACACACAGCTCCTCCGGGTAAACGCCAGAACATTTCTGGATTATCATGCATGTGTGAAAGTATGTCTGCTGAAAGCATGCTCTAGTTAGTGATAACCTTTAATTCATTGATATACAAAGTTGCAGTATAGCAGTACCTTATAAGCCTTAGTGGAAGCTGTATCAAACAAGATGGCTAGAGGAAAGAGTCATGTGAACTTTTATACAAGTGGAGTAAAAACCCAATGGAAAAGTCTCAATGTGTAAATGAATGGCACTGAATAGAGACAATTTTTATAGACATATAACAATTGTTAATGTGTCATTGTGCTTGTCAACGTAAAGCAGAGATGTTATACCTGGGGGGGTGCACAACATTTTATTTGCTATATTTTATTTATTTTTATTATTATTTTTATTTATTTATTTTAAATACAGCTGTCGAACCTGAATACAGGTGGAGTGGAACATTGCCTTACCAAATATCCG
The DNA here is from genome assembly GCF_029633855.1 of Hoplias malabaricus. Lineage (NCBI taxonomy): Eukaryota > Metazoa > Chordata > Actinopteri > Characiformes > Erythrinidae > Hoplias > Hoplias malabaricus. Next base: position 43,077,035 of record NC_089819.1, read on the forward strand.
AACCTCGAAATTAAACCCTGACTACCTTCACAATGAATGGATAGCCAACTATTCAGGGCCAGCACTAATATTTAGTAAATTGTTTATGATTATTAAATAATAAATATTTATTTTGATTACATTTATGATAAATTTATAATATACTATTTATATTAACACAAAAAATTAACATTTCCCACAATAAACAATGAATATAGTTGTTATATATTTATCTATAGCACTAGTCACCTGCTTACACAAGATTTGACACTAAGGAATTAAACGGGTACTCTCACTGCTGTAATAAAACAAAACAAAGAAAAAAGCCCCTCACAGCAGACAGGAAGTCTCACATAAAAGAGCATTACGTTCATGTCGCAAATTAAGGTGGATAAAAACTTTGCCTAAATGATTTTTTCACTTAAAAATGGCAACCATTCAGTAAATATCCATATGTTGACTCTTCTGGCTTCAAAGGCTTACTGTAACACCTAATGTGAACATGAAAACCGGTTTCCTAAACCTTTTCGCTCGTCAACATTAAAACAATGAAGAGGATCATTTAAATATATCAAAGCAGATAATTCATGGCCAAGGTAAGGAGTCATAAATCATAAAACTACAAAACAAAATACTGAAGAAAAACGGTACCGTTATTGTCACACAAGCCCTGTTTCGCTGATTACTCAAAAGATTGCAAGAGGTTGATATTGAGATAATAAACAATAAGTGAAGAACTCATAATTTTCTACAGAAAATGAAGCCCATTGTTTGCGCCAAGTCTCTAACCTATGTGTTTTTAGGTCTATATACACTGCAATTGCTTCAGATGTGACCCAGAAAAATATTCCAGCTAGTCATGTGAGCCCTCATTGTAGCCTTGAGAGGACAATCATAGCTGTCATAAACTTTTCAACTACCTGTACTAAGAAAATTGAGAGTGAAGTTCATACAATTATATATATTTGTTTTACAAGTTATGTGCTAAAAGCAGGAACGGAAAAATGTAGCTTGCATATAATAACACAGTCTGGGATACAGAACATGTAGGTGGTTTTCATCCCTCACAAATTGGGCTTAAAACTGTCTGACGTGGCAGTGTGACCTCACTATCACCATGATCCTTTGGCATGAAACAAAATATTTTTAAAAGAGTGCATTAACTCTTAGATACAATACCTGAAACTTTTGTTAAAACACATCAAAACAAAAGTACATTGTGGAATTACTAGGTTACCAAAAAAACTAAATCCAAGAGTTTGAGATTTAAAACTATATTTAAAAGCTATATTTAAGACTCAGCCAAGCCAATATGCCACCGTGGAGTTTTCTAATGACAAAGCACACACACTCCCTTGAGCAAACATCCGTGGTCTGAAAGCATACAATTCCTTTGAAAGGACACTCCCCCTCAACCGTGGACCTCTAAACCTCCTAGCCAGTCCAAGACGCATATCAATATACCCTGAGAACAAAAGAGGGAGAGAGAGAGCAGGCTGTACCAGAGGGCCTGGGCAGTGAGGAAACCACTGGGGGTTTTCTGGCTGCCCCAGCCCTGGCTACACAGATGGGCCCTGACAAAATGTCTCAGCCAGGTCACACATCCACAGGGAAGCCTGGGGCTTGTGTCCACAAAGAAAGAAAGAATGAGTATGAAAACTTCAGAGGAGCTTCTTGGTATAGTGACAGTAAAAATAATAACTTAATAATAAGTTATTATAATAATAATAATAATAATAATAATATATGGCTATGTTATTGTAGTAATGCTGTAACAATGTGGGACAAAGACGTATGTTATGAAAATTATATTTTTTAAATCATTACTGATAACACGCTGTCTACTGTCAACATTTTCATTGATTATCTTAATCACAAGTATTATAGACAACAGTTATTTCAATAGCTTACTTAAGAACAAAGTAGCAGTAGCAACGATAAACATATAAAAACATTTTAAATTACATTTCATGATATTTTCTACTAGACTTTTCTCAACAAATCCAGTGCACTAAACTAATATTTGTGCAACAAAAATGTAACTGCTGTTTTGGCCATCTAAATGATGGTGAATTTACAGTAAACATAGGTGGCATTCCCTTGAATATGTATCTTGCTACAAGTCTCTTCCACCTCTCTAAAATCCAGTTTAGCTTGTTTGGATGATATTGGAGCACCCTCTCTTTCAGTACATTTTTTTCAGTACAAAGACATTTTCAAAACAAGAGTTTTGCTTTAGCCAGCAACCTAATTAAATGCTTTGATGAACTGCTTGTACTTTGCTACAGGTGAAATTGTTACTGAATTGAAACATGTAAACTCTGTTAAGTTTTTGTGTGATTTCTAAATTTAAATCTAAATTTGTGGAAACATCTGGTCCCTGCAATTGTAGCTGAAGTTATGCTGCACTTGTCACATTCACAGACAAGAAAATCACATTACACACTGATCACAAAAACACATATGATGGAGGGAGGAGAATTGTATGAGTAATGATTATAATGAGGTTGAAAAATACTAGTTTACTCCTAATTAGACTTTTGCAATGGGCGTAGCTACATTTTTGAGAAAGGAAACTCCAGTTAGTCATAAACAGTTCAGGTTGTTGAATGTTGATCCAGTAAAGCTGAGCAGGCCGCCCAGCCCAGAAGAGAACAGCTCTTTATTGTAATTCATCCAGTGTCTTCTGTGGCTATGACGACCATAATTGTTCCAACAGTGAATTTAACTTTTGGGGCAAGCCTAACTACACATCTAGCAGAATAGGAACAAAAGAATGAGGTATTGTGTAAAAGGCATCCCAGCAGCAAAGTGCACACTGAGAGATGAAGAGCGATGTGAACAAGACAAACTGCTTTCATGCTCGCTATAATCTGAATGTGAGAAATGCTGGCAAATTTGAAAAACTTGAAAAGCCTGCTCAGATAAATGTGTGGCCTTCAATTCAGTGTGAGATTACATACTCTTTCCTGGGTTTTGGCATTTTAGATTCAAAAGTGCCTCACGAAACTGGCTCAGTCAGTCACCCTGGATTCAGTGCTTTGCATCAATGATAGTGTCCTTGTTTACTTTTTAAGACTGCGGACACATGGGGCCTATGCCATAGCTACAGCTGCCGTTCAAGTCATCATAAATCATTGTCACTTTGAAAAGGGACATTTTACATAAATTAAACCATCCAGCAGAGATCATGAAAGGAAACGAAGGTTCTCCTAAGGCCCTGGGAAACCCTTCAGCAGTACTGCTGTGTCTTAGTGAGTGGCCTACATATATTCACAAACAAGCAGTTATGGCTTTAATGGGCACAGTTTATAATAATATAGGGACACAGTAATAAACAGACATAGATGTGAAGCTGAATTGGTAACAACTAAAAAACATGTTAATTTTTATTTTATAAAATGGTATACTAACCTTGCCTTCACACTAGCAGAAATGTGACAAGACAATGTGGCTGGAGTTCATTCATTTTAAGTGATAGCTGATGATTTCCATTGACATGAAGCAGCACTAAAGCTGAGGACATGAAGTGTAGCTTTATATTTCTTATTTCCTGTTTATAAACCTAAATTTCAAAAGGGAAAAAACTCACCCACAATACTCATAACCACATAACTCATCCACAATATGTTAAATATAATGTGCCTCATAACATTATATACAGCTTTACTAATGTCACCATACTGGAATTGTGCACAGCATGCAATAGCGCACACTATGAAATCACGTTTCAGACCAGTTGTAGCATCTCAAACGTTTGATTTTTTTCAACCCGAATTTGGACGTAGTGTAAACTTGCCACCAACTCAAGGCTGTGAGAGCACAGAAAGTAAACACAGGTACTTGCAGTGGAGCTCTACAGTGGAGGATGGATTAAACGGTACAACTATGAATAACTACAATATATTAAATAGTGCTAAATGCACATATCCCCAAATAACGAGTATTACCTGTAGGAGAACATTGTGAACCACAAAACATGCAGTTACAGCCTTTATTCCAACTGAATTCTAATTTTCCATTCCACCTTAAATGACAACACTGGCGCACGCTACGGCGATGTTTCTGAACCATTTAAGGTGGAATATAGCTGCAACTAAGCGCTATTCTACTAATCTCAAGCTCCATGACCCAAAAATGTTTTTTTTTGTGTGTGTGGATCTACACAAATAGTACACAGCAAGTTGTACGTCTGTATTTTTCTGTCTCTAAGGAAATGCAAGTTGCATGTTGCATTGTTGGGAAGTGTCGGGTCGTGCGTTATCTCTAGTCATGTAGTGTGTGTGATATATTTCCAGTTTCCGTCAAAATCGACAAAAACAGTCGTGTAGTGTGAAATAACCATTCTGTTTATAATCACGTCAGTACCTGCTTCATGGGGTGTGTCCCGAAAAGGGTCCTGTATACTACAAGTAGGGAATAGTGAGCAGTGGGCCATTTCCAACATACCTATGGTATCGGTGCTCTCTGTAGCCAATAATAACAATACTGTTTTTAAGTGCCAGTATCGGTGCCAATACGGATATGGTATCGGTTCAACACTAATAATAATAATAATAATAATAAAAACATGCATGGTGAGAAAAGTAGTGATAATGAGACATGAAGAGTGTCAAGGCAGTACAAGTGTAACATTATTGTGTTGCCAATGAACGTGTGATTTTGCCATAGTGTGAATCACAAAATGACAGTGAACAAGTTCAAAATGATGCAACAGATGAACAAAAGTACTACTGCCATACTGACCCTGGTGATCCAAAAATTACTGAATGAGAACTGTTTACAGCGATAGTGATAAGAACAGGACTTTATAGCCTTTATGGCTTTAATAGCCATTATTGTTGTCTGATTCTAGAAAAAAAAAGAGAATGTTCGCTTCTGATTGGTCTAACTCATTAACTAACATTTCACAAGCTCTGTTATTAGGAGATCAGTGATCTCCTGATAATAGGGCCAGTGTTTAGAAGGCTACGCCACTCTGGTGCCATATGTTAAAATTTTGCTTCCATGATTAATCACAGTGAAAATTAACTTCTGAACCTTTGAGAAGATGATGGTTGTCCAACACACTGAATTACTATTCCCACATGGACAGAAATGGTGCAGAGATCCTGAACATAAACAACCCCGTGATAATTGTGTTTCCCCACAATGGTAGACATCCTCTATAAGTGTCAATTATCTTCATTAATACATAACAATCCGTAGTTTAGCTTATGGCTGTTGACTAGTTGGTCAATAATTTATTAAGAACTGAAATTACTTTCATTTGACTTGGATTATAGATGAACATGAGCAAGATAAGAAAGCAAGATAAGATCTGAAACCTAACAGTAATCAATAGAGCGTAAAATATCAGTAATGAGTAAAGTATAGTTGTAACCACATTGGGGCAAATCAGCAAAAAAACAAAAAACAAAACAATAATTGTGCATTAAAATGTGCAGAAATACATCATATTTAAGTGTGTTCCATGAAGAGTTTATTTAAATAAGCCTCTAAAATTCCATCATTCTTCTGTAACAACGACCACCTATTACGATACAGCAAATCCAACCAAGTTGTGTAAAAGTAATGAGGAAGGAAGAGAGACCACTTTCACTACACAAGCTTTATTTTATCTTGTGTACAGTTCCTTCCCGGACTGTCACTCGATCCTTAGAATTATGAAAACCTAATGGAGTCAAATTACAAATAACACTACCTTGAAGCTACAACAAAAATTTACTTTGCTGCACAACAGAATGACGCCACAAAGTAAGACCTACTAATAAAATTTAATTGTACTGTAACTCTATAACTTAACGAGAACAGCTATTCTAACTACTGCCTCCAGTGCACCACAACTTACCTATCAATTAAAGTTTGCTGATTTCCTGGTTGCCAGTCTTATTAAACTTCAAGCACAACCATGTTAGGTCACACTATACATATAGATATAGTTTAGGATTTCTCCAATCAAACCATGTATCCAATTCGGGAGGGTGAAGTTTAGCACATTCTTCAAGACGTCTGCAGCCAGCCATCACTTCTTCTCCAACTGCTGCTAACTTTAAGCAAGTGATGCTTATTGTGCATTGAGAAGAATACTAACTGACCAGTTCTGCTATAATCATTCAGAGTCATGGTGGTGGTGGTACTAGTAGAGGGGAGAGCATCCCACCCAGAAAGAGAATAATTTTTGTGTTCTCTTGAACTTTATGGCCGTGAATTACTGAGACATGACCATAGATCAGCAGCCTCTTGAAGGGAGATACACACATATAGCCCTATAAATGACCTTGTTTTTACACTCCATCTGTTATTCTGCATATATTGTTAGCTGCCTTTCACTATAGTCTTCAGTGCTCAGGACATTTTTGGTTGTTAGCCTATTCACAGTCAAGGGATTTCACTGAAGTAATGCTGTGTCTGATCCACTCATACCGATGAAGCACACTGGCATGTCACCACCATGTCAGTGTCACTGCAGTGCTGAAAATGATTCATCACTCAAATAATAAATGCTCTCTAGAGCTCCTGACCATTAACGAACAGAGTGAAAGAGGGCTAAAAAGAATGCAGAACAACAGAAAGCATACAGTCTGGAGTTTATAAGGTCAGTGGAGCTGATAAAAGGGACAGTACACGTGGAAACAATGATGTCATTTAAGCAATTTCAACACTTCTGCGGAAATGCAGTCATCTCTGGTTTGTTTACCTTCAGAAGCTTGTTTACATTTTTTTTAAACATGGAATAGTAGATTTGAGTGTAGGTTTAAATTTGTAGCGCTTTCACTGCAGTTACTTGCATGCAGTTAGAATCCCACCTTAAGTAAGCTGAAGCAGTAAAAATAAGTCAATATTGCCCAACTATGTAGCAGGAATAGAGCAATACCGTCACCTGGTTAATGCTTTTTAACGTTAGGAAGTCTCTCCTTTGTCCATTGTGAATGTTACCTTTAAGTGTTGGGCTGAATAGTGTGTATTATCTTGTAAATATGATTCTACATTAATAGGTGAATTAAGAGTGTTGGTTTGGTTTTATTTAGTAGAAAGTGCGACAGCAGTTGTCATGAATAAAATCCTATCGATATTTGTCATGAAGAAATCCTGTTTAAACCTGGATTTCCAAATTTGGCCATTCCTTTTACTACACACTGATGACACTGTTTAAGTGCTGTATTGTCATTACAACTTTTCCAAAATGCTTACGAGCGCTGCCCACCTTCTCATCCGTGCACTTGCTGAGGAGCACGTCCCGAGCCTGCAGTTTTCCGTGCAGCGCACTGTAGTCTGCCTCCTTCTGCTCAATCTGCCGCCTATGCGCGTCCGCCTGCTGCATCAACTCCGAGCTGCGCTTCTCCAGACGACTGCGCGCCGCGTCCGTGCGCTTCACCTGCGCGTGCGCCTCAGACAGCTCGTCCTGCAGCCGCGCGTGCGCACTCCACACCGACCAGTAGTTGTAGGACAGTAGGGCGAGCAGCAGCAGCAGCGCGATGGGCACGACGCACGGCAGACGAGCGCCACGACGATTCGCCACGAACCCGACCATGACGAGCAGCGGAGAGGGGAAACAGTTAAAAGGAAAAAAGGTGTCCTTTCAGCGTGGCTTTAGAAAACAAACAGCTTTCACTACTGCCACTCTGTGGGAACTGAAATCAGTCTAAACCACAAACATGGTTTAAACGTGTCCACTCATAAGTCGGGTCAACGTCGACATGTCCGGACAGCAGCAGTTATTTCCTTTCCAGTTAACGAGTGTTTCTGACACTTCCTTCTTGTTTTTTCCACTCGTTTGTACTCATCCAACGCCTGTCAGTGGAGGGGGAAATGTACAGGAAAACAGCCACCTAAGTTACAGCCTTAAAGACCCTTGCAAACACACATAAAACAATGAATACAATTTGAAGCTGTTCTTAAACTTTACACAGCACTTTCACTCACTCATTACACTAACCTACTGCTGTTGAGGACCCCAAAATATCAGTAAGAGAAACTGAGCTTAAAAGACAGCCAGCTGTTACATCTGTAAAACAGCGAACACAAGTCACCACAGACTCGCCGCCGTCCAGACCACAGAAACGTTACAGTTAAGAAATAATGAGGCTCTTCCAGGCTAACTAGCTTAGCTTTACGCTGTTCAGATACCAACAGCTGCACCAGATGTACACAGAGCACACTTAGTATAATTTCAAATGCAAACTAGCATTAAATACCCAACACAACTGGAATCACTTACTGGTATGAACTAAAATCCGCGCTCTTGTCTAATGTCGCTTCTCTTCGTTAGCCAGTGCGCTAACTGTCCACAGCGCCAGCGCTGCGCCAACGGACCGAGCGCATTTTACCACATCTAGCAACCAAACAATCCGCCTACCTCAGCTCCGACAACACGCAGACCTCTAAACTTGGTTTTAAAAACCTAAAGCTGTAGTAAAGAAAAATAACACCACCTCGAATGTGTGCGTTGTAGTATGTGAAGCTGAGAGTGGACAGAGACGTCTGAAAGCTCCGAGAGTGGAGCAGCTCCAGCGTGTCATTGCCGTTAGCCGTGGTCGACAGCCGCGCTGACCAATAAGACAGCGGGATTTTGGGAGTAGGATGTACATGATTGGTCTGTTGCCAAACTGCCACCTCAGCTTGGTTTTGAATGGACACTCAAACAGAGGAGGAGGATCCTCCGTATTTAAGTCGGAGCGAACCAAAATACTGCGTGAACGGACTGAGATGCAGTTACGGGCGAAACCACTCACATTCACTTTGATATAATCTCAAGATCGTTAAAAAACAAGGTTTTTTTTTTGCTGTGTTTTCATGTCAGTGTGGTGTCATTTTATATACCAGAATATCACACACTACATAAACAGTCAACGGCATGGTTTATTGTATTGAAACTGCAGAGTTCCCAAGATTCAGACAGCGAGGGTTTCTTATATCACAAAACTCAAGTCCCCCATCCACTCAACTTGTGGGTGGAATTTTTCTGCTGCAGGCTTGTGGCAGGAAGGTGGATGGACATAGAGTTGAGGACTGTTTGTTTGTTCCTAGAGCCACACGTTCTAAAAGAAGACAAAGGTTTAGAGACACATTTAAGATGCTTCGGAAATCATCAGCTGATTTTTTCAGGGTGTTTTGGGGTTGCATTGACGACCAGGGCAAGAATTAAACAAGAATTTATAGCTTTCACTTGGCTGTACTTTTACCCTAAAGAGAACTCCAGAAAAAAAGCTCCAGCCCAGATAGCCACGTTTGTATACTGTATAAATATAAGGTGGGGCAGCCAGAGTCACCCTGAGTCAACACTGTTATTCAAGGCCCAATGTGGGCCATAAGAGAACTGCCGATATGTCACATTTAGGCCAAACACACATTGCTATTTGGGAGGGCTGTCCCATTAGATGGGTGAAATATTTTTTGGATGGTCCTCAGGAAGTTCCAGGACACCTGGAATTAAATGTTTCATAATGCATCTGACTTGGAGATTCCATATACGCTTTCTTTAAAATGCATCCCAATTTTACTTTTTTGCACATAAATGACATTAACACACTTTACTTCCTGTAATCTATTGTAAACATTGTCAAATATTTGCAGATACATTCTACAACTAGTTAATTTCTGCTTTAGCACAAGTAAAGACCTGGTTGTTATTTTGGGATTGGTCAGTATTGCTACTCTCCAAACGTTTGTAACATGAGAAAAAAAAAAAAAAAAAAAAAAAAAAAAATATATATATATATATATATATATATGTTTATTTATTTATTTTTAAAGGCAAAATATATATTACATCATATGGCTAATTAGCTGATTATCAACATTTACTTTTAGATTTAGATGATTCAGCAGACACTTATGTGCGTGTTAGCTAGTTTCATGGACACATATACACCAGGGTAGCGGTGGGTCTGGAGCCAGCACGGAATCATTGGGCGTCAGTCAGGAACACACCCTGGAGGGGGCGCCAGTCCTTCACAGGGCGACATATACGCTCGCACATTCACTCACACCTATGGACACTTTTGAGTCGCCTATTCGCCTACCAACGTGTGGTTTTGGACTATGGGAGGAAACCCACATAAATACGAGGAGAACACACCAAACTCCTTACAGACAGTCACCCGGAACAAGACTTGAACTGAAAACGTCCAGGTCCCTGTAGCTGTGTCACTGCAAAACTACCTGCTGCGCCAAGTTTAGCCAGACAACAAAATTACTCATTAATTTTTTGTGACTTTATGTTTACACTTCATAAATAATTGTTGGATTGCAAAGTAGGCATGGCTAGCTGTACAGCTTAATAAGAGAGCATAGCTGAATTTATCCATCCCTCACTGTCTCGTTTTCTTGTGTCTCTTCTGTGTCCTCATCTTGTCTATTTAGTAAAATTCTAACGGATAAGAACAAAAGGGGAAACCTCTCAATATGGCTGATATCTGGAGTGAATTTTAGAATGGATTTGTGTGTGTGTGTGTGTGTGTGTGTGTGTGTTTGGTTTAACTATTGATATTTTCAGTGATGTCTGTGATTTTGTTACTTGTCGCTTTGTATCTTTTATTTATTTTTCGATTTCCTCATTCCAAAAAAAAAAAAGGAAAAGCCTTTTCCTAAATGTGCGGACCTTAGGTGTTTTTTTTAAACATTTGTTTTTCATTTTCAATAGGTTCAGTTTGAAGAAAACACAAAATATCAGTATCATTGTATGAAATGCTCAAGAAAGGCGTATTTTAGACTGAATTTTGTTCGGATGTGATCAGTATAAAACTATCCATATTTATTATAGAATTCAACGATAGACAACTTTAGATTTTGCAATGTTTACATTAGTGTTTCTTTACCGGAAATATCTTGTAAGCAGAAATATCTCTCTGCTGCCACCTGGTGGACGAATATAAATTTGCATTTGATGTGTGGAATTTGTTCCTTTCATTTTAATTGATTGGCTTTACAGTGACGATAGTAGCACACCTCAGAACATTCTGTGTTGTATTGTATCATATGCAAGTTGACCTTTTGTTTGTGGGGAATTACAATACATCAGGAGTTAAAGGGCACTGTAAAGTGGTATCAAAATTGTTGCTGTTATTGTATTTGTTGTAAATAAACTTACTCACCTCATCTGTAAAGCATGACTTCTTTATTTAAAAATAAAATTCCCTACTGATGATGTATCCTGAAGATGGAAGTTTCAAAGTTACAACTACGCTACCACAGCAGCCTTATGTTTCTGTTGGAGCAGTGTGTTGGTATCCAAGGCACCATTTTGCAATGGTTTAGATCTTTAGAGCGTCTCTGTCAGACTTGGTGATCTTGTATCCTCCTCAGCACCTCTCACATGTGGGGTTCCCCAGGGTTCCATTCTTGGGTAAGTTTTATTATCAGTTTACATGCTTCCCCTGGGGTCCATTCTGAGTTAATGTGGTGTCTCCATTCATATGTATGCGGATGATACCAACAACTATTTGCTTTTATGACAAAGAGATTCAAACTCTTCAGGACATTAAAGTTTGGATGGCTTTACATTTTTTGAACTTCAATGAAAGTAAAACTGAAATGTTGATTTTTGGACGCAGTAGTGTCACAAAGCCCCCTATAAGGATTTGTACTTTGGACACATATATACATGCTTTATTCATCCAGACTTGATTATTGTAACAGGCTTTACGCTGGATTCGGTCAGGCCTCCATCTCACGGCTACAGTTGGTTCAAAACGCTGCTGCTTGTCTTTTAACAAGAACACATAAATTAGAACATACTGGCTACCTGTCCATTTTAGGATTGATATAAAGATCTAGTTCTTTGTTTATAAGTCATTGAAAGGTTTAGCTCCAACCATCTCTCTGAGCTTTTTCAGCAGCCATATGTTCCATCAGGGTCACTTAGATCTGCTGATCAGCTCCTTCTGGTAGTCCCTAAATCCAGACTGAAGCACTGGGGTGATCGTGCCTTTGCAGTCATAGCCCTGGATGAGTTGCCACTACATGTTAGGGTAGCCACTACACTGGTCTACTGGTTTTTAAATCCCATCTTAAATCTCATTTTTATTCTTTGGCCTTTAATGTAGTTGAGAGGTAATGTTGTGTTTTTGTTTTTTTGAACTATGTCTTGCCTATTTATTACTGAACAGCACTGGGTCAACATTTGTTGTTTAAAAATGCATTATAAATAAAATTGACATTGACATTAAACGTTATGAATGATTTATTTCTGTAAATTATTTTTGGTTATTACAAGGTGCTGTTCCAAAAACCTAGATGATATCTGAATGACAGTAAGAGGCCACACACAGAAATACAAATGAATATTAATTTTTATTTGTAACACTGAAAAGAATCATATCACACTGAGGTAAGTTAAATAATCCAGCGTTGTGAGGTTCATTGTCCTGCAGTGGCACACAATGACAGAATCATGTCCTAAACATCACACAATGTCTGCAGCAGGAGCAGTGAACCCAAATTAAAGTCTCATCATCATTGTCACTGTTTCACAAAGAGTCCAAGTCAGTATCTCTCCTTTTCAGAGCTTATTTTTATTTTATATTCTTTTTTTTTTTGGCATTCATTAGTCTTATTTAGCACAGATCCAAAATCTAAAGACACACAAATACACTACATTGCCAAAAGTATTCCCTTTTCTGCCTTTAGCACACATATGAATTAGAGTGACTTCCCATTCTTAAACCATAGGTTTTTATATGATGTCGGCCCACCCTTTGCAGCTATAACAGCTTCAACTCTTCTGGGAAGGCTTTCCACAAGGTTTAGGAGAGGGTTTATGGGAATTTTTGACCATTCTTCCAAAAGCGCATTTGTGAGGTCAGACAGTGATGTTGGACGAGAAGCTCTCTAATTCGTCCCAAATTTGTTCTATCGGGTTGGGGTCAGAACTTGCTCAATCATATCTTTTTGGACCTTGCTTTGTGCACTGGTGCGCAGTCATGTTGGAACAGGAAGGGGTCGTCCCCTAAACATTCGTGGTATGCTGAAGCATTAAGTGTTCCTTTCACTGTAACTAAAAACTGAGCTCAACTCCTGAAAAACATCCATACATGCCAACACGCCATAATCCCCCCTCCACCAAATTTTACACTTGGCACAGTGCAGTTAGACAAGTACCATTCTCCTGGCAACAGCCAAACCCAGACTTGTCCATCAAATGCCAGACATAGAAGCGGGAGAAAGGCAGTGCAGAGAACACCTCTCCACTGCTCTTGTGTCCAACTGTGGCGTGCTTTACACCAATGCATCCAACATTTTGTGATTGGTGACGTAAGGCTTGGATGCAGCTGCTGGGCCATAGAGACCCACTCCATGAAGCTCTCTATGCACTGTTCTTGAGCTAATCTGAAGGCCACATGAAGTTTGGAGGTCTGTAGCAACTGAGTCTGCAGAAAGATGGTGACATATGCACACTGTGCACATCGGCATCCACTGATCCCGCTCTGTCATTTTATGCGCCCTGCTACTTTTCTCACTTTGAACGGGTTGCTCTTGTTCCCAGTTGCTTCCACTTTATTATAATACCACTGACAGTTGACTGTGGAATATTTAGTAGCGAGGAAATTTCAGGACAAGTGGCATCCTATCACCATTCTGGAAATCACTGAGCTCTAAAAATATTTGTAGAAGTAGTTTGGTTTTATACACCTGTGGCCATGAAAGTGATTGGAACACTTGAATCCAATGAGTTGGATGGATGAGTGAATACTTTTGGCAATACAGAGTATTTAAGCTCTCTGGCAAGAAAGTAAAAAAAAAAATACACCCCCTGGAGGTGGACATTCTTTTATGTTGTTGTTGTTGTTGTTGTTGTTGTTTTTTAATTATTTATTTACTTTCGCGCCCCAAGAGGCACGCCCGAGATGACTTGCTGGGTGTTCTGAGTGCTACTGTTTCTGCTGATGAAAACTAGGACTAGGTCCTTGGCACAAGAAGTACGAGGGCATGAGGAGTCTGGGTCCATAAACAAAGTTTAGGGTCAGAGGATTGTTTCTCTGCACTCATTAATGAGGCTTTGGGGCCGGTGAGGGGCCTGGTGACCCGGGTTCATGGCCGGCGCTGATTGGCTGGTTACCCGATGTGGACGGCGCAGAGATGGGGATGGAGAGCTTAAAGCCCCACAGCTCTGCAGGTGTAGTTCTTCATGAGCATGCTTTCTGGGGCTGTTCATGTTTCGCTGTGACTGAGACATCACCTGTGCAAATAGTAACAAAGACACAGAGTGTGAGTGGTATGATGAACTGTTCTCATGAAGTATCAGAATATATTTAACTGCTGGTGGTGCCCCCTTATGGACAAAGTTTAAGCGGCTAGACCTTAAGTGAGAAAGAGAGACAATGAGTTAAAACCCTTTTCCATGAGGTACAATGGATCTAAAAATGTCTTATGGTAGATGACCTCTATCTAGTCCTTAGACAATACAAATCAGTCCACAGTTTTGCTTTGTTCTAGCTCTTGAGCCAGCTTCTCACCCATCAACATCCACCTGCAGACTCAGAGCCAAGATAATTCTAGTCCTGCAGTGTGAAAAATGGCAATGGTTAAAGGTTACCTACCAAATAAGTAGCAAAATAGTTTAGCTATCTATGTCATGTGAGCTTGGAGAGCTTGGCCAATATAAAACAATCAGCTAGTCAATGAACATAAATTTAGATTTATCCAATGATTGCAAGTGTATTTGTGTTAAATGGATATTAAATTAAAACTCAGTTTTGGAAATATTTTTTCTTTGTTCAAGAATTACTTTTGTGTTAAATATATATATATATATATATATATAATGCAAAAAAACAAACAACAAACATAACAAACACCCCCCTTCCTCCACCCCCAAAGTGTAGCTGGTGGTGTTGCAAAACACTGTCATTAGCAGGAACCAGACACAGCTGCGCAGACAGATCAGTGTAGTTGTTCCACTCCTGTTTGCACCATCCAGCTCTTACTGGAGTCTCCAATCCAAGAGCTGCTGAGTTAAATAAAAACAAATGTGATCCCTACTGCAGCATGGAGATGTAGTTTGTGCTGGATGTCTGCATTTGTTAGAATTGCCCAACAGAACTCTGTAATGTTTACACCTCACATTTGGTTCCTACTTGGCTCGGGTGGAACCATCAGCAAGCAGATACAAAAAAGTACCTAGTTTCAGGTCCCAGATTTGCATAAATGAAAAGCACAAATGCAGAGTTGAGTAGAGTACCATGTGGTGGAAAAGTGTCATATTGTGACTATGGTTTCCCCCATGTGGAGAGCCTACGTCACAAAGCATAAACGACTGCTTCATGTACCAACTACAAAGCAGTTTGTTTATTTTCCTATGAGTTGCTCTTTACAAATAAGAGAAAATTATTATTAATAATTTAATAAATGCTATTTGTTACTTTTGGCTGATAAAAATGACATTACTCCTTTAACTCGACACTCTCACCTGATCTAGAATGCTGGCACTAAATATGGCCTCCTCCATGTGCTTCTCATCTGATTTGATGACGTACTTGATGCTATTGACCACTTGTTGCACTTCTGGAGGGAGGCCACAGCTGGAGTGCTCCAGAAACCTGGCCACCAGTATCTTAGTGTCTTTGTAGGTCTTGAGGTCCGCTAGCGAGTGAGGTCTCTCTGTGGTGGCTGGGTGAAGGGCTTTGAGACGCAGGTCCACTTTTCCACCGTCCTTCTGCTTCTTAGCACCACGGCTGCTGGGTTTGGAGGACTGGGACACGATGCTTCCTGAAAGCTCCATGCAGGCTGCGGGACAGTAAAATTAACCAAACAATATAGATGTCTGTGCTCATGTTTTTAAACTTGTAATCATGGTCTGGGTGTTTAAATTGTTGACATCAAATTAACCCAAAGAAAATGGATGTTAGTAAAATTGGAGATAACAGGACGGTTAAAATCTTTAATAAATTGTGTTTTATACATTTACATCTATGGCTTTCAGCAGACACTATTATAAATCTGTAGAACTCATAACTAAATATTGTTCAAATGCACTTAATTTCACATCTGATAAATGGAAAAGGATCTTTCTCAGGCCTGCAGTATATTGAGCACATGTACAGATGTGCTGTGACAGAGTAAACAGCAGAGATACTACCTTGATCTGAAGGCGTCTGTGGGGACTCTTGCTGTGTTTGACTTCCTACAGATGTACAGCTACAGCTCTCACCTACAGATAGAGAGAGGGACATTTGGTGAATGTTTGTCAAGGGTTTTATGCAGAGTAACTTACAATTCTTATTAGGGCTTGAGAAAATATGGAGAATATGTATATAACAATATATATATTTTTGTTTTGGTTGATACAATATAATTCAGATATTGATATGAACAGTATAAAATTCACAGAAAAAACATCCAAGAACAAACAAGAAGTATGACATCAACATCAAACATAAACTGGCTTTTTCAATATTAATATTTTTCATTATCATTGTTATTGAAGCATTTTATATTGTGATATATATTGATATTAAATTACCATTCTAATCACATAATGAAGGGAGGTAAATGCAGTGTTAGGAGTCCTGTGCAAGGTGTGCTTACCCAGGAAGGGAACTGAATCATAGTCTATTGCGTATTGTTGTTTTCCAAAGAAAAACAATGTAACTTCTAGGAGAATGAAAAGACCTGCTGAAATTTCAATGGATGTCAATGTAAAAAGATTTTTTTCCAAGAAATTTTGGAGCAGGTTTCCTAATGGTCCATTCAACATTACATTCTCACACAACGTGTAGGACAGCTGCTGTGTTCAAATGATGTAGTGAACTAAAAATTAACTTTATACAAATACTTTGGACTCAAGAACTGAATGAAGTATTTTGTATTAAATAAATTGTTTAATTCATTATGATTCTTCTGTTATAATGGACTACATTATATACTATATAATACAATATTTATAATATTCAGTATGTGTATTTAATGCATGGATCACGTACTTCTGGTTATGGAGTTGCAGGAGACAGGATCACTGGTGGAGCGTACAATTCTAGCCAACTTGCGGTATCGTTTTGCTCGGAGCGTGCGAGGGCGCTCTGAGCTGCCATGGGCTGAGGTAGAGGATGAATGAGGGGTCCAGACGCTGAAGCAAAGCCGAGCCCCTTTGGGCCGGCCAGAGGGAGAGGGGGAGGGAGAAGAGCAGGCCAAAGGGCTCCGGGCAGATGCTGCAGCTCCAGGGCTGGAGGCACTAGGCTGGGGTTCAGAAACTAGGGGAACTGGGAGTGTTAACTTTGTACCGGCTCCATCTCTAGGCTGAAGGGAGGCTGCAGGAAGATCTATGTTCTCTGGCAAGGTGGCAGCGGAGTCCTGGATGACAGTGGACTCAATGGGATCAGGACAGGCAGTAGAACGTGTGTCCCGTCGCATGGAGGAGCGAACACTGTGCTCCAGGCTGGTGCAGCTGCCATCTACGGGAGCTGTATGGAGTGTACTGTAGGGAGAAGAGTCTGAACCTTGAACCTCCAGAGAGCACAGGTCCTCTGAGGAGCAACTGCGGTCAGGAATATCCACCATTTCGGACACCATCAGGGAAGCACTGTCCACTGATGCTGTAAGCATTAGAGGAAACATTAAATAAACTGCTAATTGATAGAAAACAGAATACAAATATAAGCTCAGTGGAACATTGATTTGTCTGAAATCATAGATGTTATACTTTGTACTTGTATAATTGAAGCCTGTACTCCATCTGTTGCATACTTTCATTCCCCATTATACCCTGCTCTTCAATGGTCAGGACCCCCAGAGGACCACTACAGAGCTGGTATGATTTTGGTTGTGGGTCCTGCTTGAAGCTGCAGTGACACTGACGTGGTGGATTTGGTGTTAGTACGTGATGTGTTGTTATGGATTGGATCAGACACAGCAGTGCTGCTGGAGTTTATAACCCACTCAATGTCACTACTGGACTGAGAATAGTCCACCAACCAACAACCTGTTCCATAAACCAGCCTGTTCTGCGTGGCTTTGTACTTCTCTAGACTGCACTCGACATTGGGCATGGTGAACTTAGACTTATGTGCAGCTGTGCCCTATTTCATTTCATGATTTTCTATAGAGATTATACCAGCTGTGAGTGCACATTTGAGTGGAGATATATAACCCATTGTACATAATACATTTTATCAAGCATAACAGAGTCTCCAAATAGCTTCAAAGCAATTTATTAAATGGGATAGAATTCAGCACCTCCAGTGGTAGCTTATGATATACTAGCACTAAACATCTTTTTTACTCTGCTTATAAAAGACTAGTCCTCTGATACACTGTACAAATGTCTAAAAATGACATGCAGTAGATATCATAGATTTTATAATAGCAGATAAAGTGCTTTGGTCAAATTTTCATTTCAAAGATATATATATATAAAACTGCTATTTGCCAGCTTGCCTCAGATACAGTGATGCTGACACAGGCAAAATGAGACATGAGCAGAAGTACTTTCATTTAGCGTGCATTACACTGCACTGATAAGAGCATTTAATCTGCTACATTGATAAGATATAATGTACTTCTGCAGTGTAATAGGTCAGACTGTGTGCAGTATTACTTTTATGACTTATATCTGGCACTCGATACAACCCAAACCCCAAATTAGAGCAAGTGGAATGTTAGTGTTTGGTTTTAAACTATTTTCACATCTCTTTTCATTGGGGTTTCTTCAAGCTTCAGCCCAAACACACACAGGTATTAAATGTCTAGCCCAGCTGCTCTTTATATTATGGAAATATTTCAGGATGACCTGCAATAAAAAAAAGCCTATTCCCAAAGGGATGTCTCATTGGAAATGAGAGTAATAGTGTGTAGGGGTTTGCTGGAGCAGGACTGTGTGCAGTAGTCTAGGCAGCATTAAAAAATATGTTCTCGTCTGTTTCAAACCGAACACGTAAATTAGTTTTGGAAGATGGAGATAATACATTTAGAAAGATTTGATCAGAAATTCCAGAGTGGGATTTCAGAGGTCACTTACCCTGAGTGCTAAGGCCTGCTGTAGTGTTCCTCTCACACATGCTGGACTCTGTTGCCTGCTGCTCCAAACTGGTGGTAACCTGCAGCAAGACATTAACACATGATGGTCACACAGACACCAAAGCAGTATCTGTCAACAGAAAACACAGATTTAGTTAATGCTCCTCTTACCACAAGTGAAGTTATTCATTTGAGAAACTACAGCTACCTTAGCTTGGCTTCTTTGCTTTTACAATTGAGCTATGAGGATAAAAACAGGTAATGGAAGCTACCACCACCATGACAATAATCTGTATAAATGATCACAAGTTTGTTTAAATTCACATGGAAATGTAAAGGGGTGTGTTGCAGTGTTAAGACCTTGTCACTTATGCCTGACTATTAGGTTAACCCTAATTCACTCAAAAGAACTCTCTGCTTAAAGAAAATAGGTTTCAATCTTTAAATTCTAGACCAGTAAAAAGCAGTATTTACAAAACATAGCTCTTATAAATAGTATTTTTGGGTTCAATTGACCCCCCAAAGACAGCCCTACACCACCGGTCTAGTACTGGAAGACATCTTTATTTAGATAGGGGCTCCCAGATGATATTTTTCTGTATGTAAGCACTGTATGAAGCATTGTTAGGTTAAAAAGGTTACATTCATCCTTTGTTTTCTTATTAATTATTATTTACATTACATTTACTTACATTACAAAGCAGCTGTTATACTGTCACCTAGTGGCCTGGATGTATCAATGATTTTGTACAAAACCTATTTCAAACATGGTCACCCCAATGTAGGGGACCCACTCCCCGGAATCACTGGGCGCAAGGTGGGAACAAACCCTGGCGGGGGTGCCAGTTTTTGCAGGGCGACACACACTCACACATTCACTCACATTTATGGATAATTTTTTGAGTAGTGATTTTGGACCATGGGAGGTGACCGGAGCACCTGGAGAAAGTCCAGACGGATATGGTAGAACACACCAAACTCCTTGCAGACAGTCACCTTGAGTGGGGCGCAAACCCACAATCCCAGGACCCTGTAACTGTGTGACAGCGATACTACCTCTTGTGCCACAGTGCCTCCCTTTCCACTTACCACAGCATTGACCTTGTAGGTCAATTATTATCTCATAAGGATTCTGAAATTTTTTGTGTGAATGACTAAATCTGAGTTGAAAATGTATCAAAATTAATGTTTTTACTGTTATATACTAAAATATCTATTGAAATGCACTGCATTTCTTCTAGAGAGACAATGAAAAAGCGAGGTGTATACAGCTAAATGTAAAGAAATAAAGCTCATTCATTTCTCCTCCCAGATCACTGGAAAGGCTTTGCTTCTTTTTAAGACCTCCTGCACAACATGCTGATGGGATAAAAGTGTGTCTCTTGTGCAGTGGAGGAGGGCAAAGAACTCCACAGGAGGAGGGGAAAACAAAAGAAGAACATCTGCTGCTGAAGAGTCTGTAGCACCTTGACATCTGGCAACCCAGCAGTGCTGGCAACCCCATATCAGCAGGGGGCAATGTTGCACTCCTCAACAATAAACCCTCTCTGTTGACACACATTTGCTGCATCTTCAAGTACTTCATTAACCTATTTGAACAGGATAGAGACCAGGAATTACATAGATGTACTGAGACTTGAACAGACAACACAGTTTATAGTGCAAGCAGATTTATGAAGAGTGTGACAGATACACAAATGAACCAAAACATTAAGACCACCTGCATAATATACTTTTATAGAGGTGGCACATGTTAAATCTGTGTTCAAATGAGAGGTTGCACATGAGGTTTCTCAGCGTCACACTCTCGCCAATGTCCACAGTGCTTCATGGAGCCAAATGAAAAAGGACTCGTCAGACCAGACCTCATTCTTCCATTGTTCCAAATGGACTGGTGGTGTTGTGGGTATTCTGATCAGTCTCTGATCACTCTACACAACCCTATATACAACAAGGTGCAATGTAATGTATTTTTAGACTCCTGTATGCTTCATTAAACATTTCAAAATGATTTGTACCAAAGTCAGCATTTTGTCATTTCAGACCAGATCGGATAATCTTTGTTAAGCCTTGGGTACTCAACACCTTGTTGTTATTTGGTGATTTGTCCCTCTTTGGACCACTGTTTCCAGGTACTCATCGTGACTTACTAAGAGCATCCCATAAGCGTCCCTCTTTAATTCCCAATGATGTGACCACCACAAAGTCTTCACGCTTGTCCACTGCTTATGCATCCAACATGTCAACTATGATAGCCAACTGTTCTCTTGTTGCCTAATATAGCCCAGCAAATCTGCTATTGTGTGACGCGATAATCAGTATTATTCAAATTATCTACGTGATCTTAATATTTTTATCTGACTTTAGGCTGTCTTTTATGACTCTAAATCTAGAGAAAGAATTCAGCAAACCTGACATGGGTCACTGGCCTACTGTCCTATATCTTACACGTGAATGTATTTTTTTATTGTGGAGTTAAAACCTTTCCCTCCCCCTTTTTTATACTAGTGGCTATGGAGATCATGTTAAATAGTTTCTAACCCGAAGAGCACCTCCTCAGAGAAGGAGATAAAAGCTGTAAGAGAGCAGCAGCTGAAAAATGTTAAGGATCATTGCCTTACTGAGGTATAAAGCCTTAAATGGCCTGTTCTGTTTTGAAATAAGTGTCTGATGTACATTCAAACTGTATCCCTCTCCAGTTTATACAATGAATAAAACAGCAAATACAGCTAATATTTAATCCTTTGTTTTGTGATGTCACAGAAAACAGCAAATATACATGTATCTCCAGTTTCAGCCAACAACACGTTAATCCTGTCTGTGCACGCTGAAGTTATAAGAAGTGTGTAAGTGCGCTTTTAAGGCCCAATATGAATTAGAATATGATTTATGTATGACTTAAATGTCTTTAGAAAATGGTATATAAAGAAATCCTGTTTAATTCAAAGCAATAAACTATTTCCATATCTGGCATGTTTCCAATTATACCATATGTCTTACAGTAATGTCTGGAAAGCAGAAATGAAATACATTAGCTTGTCACCTGCTCCCGATTGACCGGAATATCACTGAGTCTAAAATTCTCTTATTCATTCACCTTCTATTACTGCTTCATCCTGATCAGCGTCCAGGCAGACTCGCTGTGAGAGGAAACCAGAGCACCCAGAGAAAACCCATGCAGACATGAGGAGAAAACACCAAACCCCTCACAAACAATGACCCAAGATGATCCCTAAACCTTGGAGCTGTGGGGTAGCAACACTATCCACAGTGTCACTGTTCCACTGCAGCCTACATGTGATTTTACTGTATATATATATCCATTGTTATATATAGTAAGGTGACTTTGACATAAAATTCTTCATAAATAAAACTTGTGTCATTTCAAGAGTATATATATATATATAAATATATATTATGGCAAGCCAAACAGGAAATATTTAATGAACTTTCATTATATATATATCAGCATTCATTCTATATATATCAGTGTTCATTCTATATATATCAAAGTTCATTTTATATATATCAGCTTTCATTCTATATATATCAAAGTTCATTAAATATTTCCTGTTTGGCTTGCCATAATATATATATATATATATATATATATATATATATATGATCAGGGTAGATGTTGTTACTCAAATCAGTACCTGCTTGTAATCCCTTAAAAAAGATGGCTGTTTCAGGTAGGGGCAGCCATAACCTACTAATTAGAGAAATAGGCAAGGGGAGTGAAGGAACAATGCTGTTTCTTCCTTCAAACCATTCAAGGAGAGATGACTTTGGGCAAGGTACATTACTCAAGCCGCTCTCTGTGTACAGAGAGTGGCTCCTGCCACTTCAGGTGTGTGTATGCTCACTGACCCTAGTGAACTAGTATGTGAGTGTGTGTGTTCACTGCCATGGATGTGTTAAAAGCAGAAGATACGTTTGATTTTCCATGGTACAATGACAAATAAATGCATGTTTCACATTTCAGGAAAGTGTTGCATTCATTCACTGCTTGGCTGCTCAGCCAAACTATCACGAGATTCCTCACAGAGCTTCCGAAGCACCACACAATCTGGCAGAAATAGAAAATTCCTTCAGAGATTTCCCTTTCATGGAAAACTCCTTTGGAATAACCATCATTTGAATGAATATATCGCTTGTCCATTTTCTGTTATTAAACATACTGAAGTAAAAACCGTAAGCTTTAGCTGCAAGAGGTCAGCATCAAAGGGGTCAGCTGAGAAACATCAACTATCTGTGTGGCTAGCTTCAATCCACCCACATATTGCAGACTTGTGTTTAACAGAAGCTGGAAAAACTCTTTAAGCTGTAACGATGTTATTTTGCTAGTGGAGACCACAGTCGTAAAGCTGAAACAGGGAGATGAACTGAAAAGTGTTTGGGGAGGAGTTCAGTGTGGCTTTTGGATGCATATGAACCTATACCCCCAAGTTGGATAGATCAATACAAGAAAAGGGTGGAGATCGGGTGGAGGTGGGAGCAAGTTTGTCCAATGTGGAAATGAAGTGAGTTTGCAGGGTATGTATAGAGCTGAGGGGTGTGAGTTTGGGCGTGGTTCTACTCCCAAAGTATAAAGTTAATACATAACTTCAGTTAGCAATCAGTGCCCAGTGAATTGATAAACTTATTGAGGTAATTCACTGTTATAACAAATACCAGCATAAGTAGAAATCTTTGAACCCAATAAGAACAAATAATGTCATGTTACAATACTTTAAATCTTTAAAGTAACTGTCCAGTCATTGATTAAACCCCTAAAACACATCTCTGTTCACTAGAATCACACATTAAGAAATTATTTCCAAGCAAAACAATACCTTAATGCCTTTGGTTAGTAAACGCAAACTATGAATATACAATTTTATCTCCACCCACCCGTCCATCACTCACCTGTATTTTGAAAGCTTGGTCCCTCAAGTTGACAGGATTGGTTGCTTAGATTAATGAAGTAAGAAACCTTGTGTTTAGGACAGTGAAGTGAAGACAAAATGCAGAGCCATGTCGCTGCCTGCCTATTTCACTTCTAGCTTACTGAAAACCTCACAATTGATTTTCACTGGAAGGGGGGTGTGAAACAATAAAATCTTATGAACGCAAGCATTATGATAATATTACATTGTTACGTCTATTGTGATTCCCACCCATGCTGAATTCCTTCTCATATTTCTTCTTGCTGGCAAAACAGATCTTTCAAAACAGGGCTTAATCACTGGCTTGGTGATGAACTTGGAGCAGGTTGAGTGCCCCTCTGTGATTTGTCTTGCTTTCCTGAGCGAGCCAGAAGAAAATCATCAGTGAAAAGTGGGCCCTCGCTCTTGACGTGGAAGCTTATTTCTTTTTTGCTTCTTTTATTTCGGCGGAATGGAATTCCTCTGGACCGCATGGCTGCTGCGCCAAAAATTATAACCCATTACAAAAGCCACTTGGATTTAATTTTTTTTCTCCCCCCCAGCCCTCGAGTGCACAAGAAGAGCTCTTGAAGAGCCGAGCGTCGCTCAGATGAATAGGAGTAATTGAAAAGGAGTAACACTTTTGGAAGATTGGATATGCACATGACAGCAGCCCTTCTCAAAAATAGCGTCAGGGACAGAGGAATTCCTGCATGAACAGGACTGTGGTAATGCGGGTGATGTATTGGCAATATGAGGTTCCGTTTTCTACGGACCTCGCAGAAATGAAACTGTCATCATACTTTTTATGTGCCATTACATGTGACATGAGCTAGGTGCTCTCTAAGATTAGGGCATCAGAGGTCACTAACGAATGGGGTCAACTGGAGAGGGAAATCTCCTAGTGTCATTAATGAGAGCCATTTATTTCAGACTGCAGTCTCTCTCTCTCTATCTCTCTCTCTCTCTCCCCCTCACACACCCTCATACACCGATAATTGAATCTCCTTCACACTTGAATGGATCAGGACAATCATCTCTCAACCACAAATCTCAGAAGACAAACTGATTTTTGTACTGACTTTACTCTGTTTTTCTTCATGTGATTATTCCTAGCATTGACATGAACAATATACAAAGCCTCTTTTCCACCTTAATTAACAGACAACCATATCTCAAAGATCAAACCAAGGCAATGTCCCTGTCCCAGTTGCCCATGATGCTTAATTTGCATGTTATCAGTCCAATCTTTGGGGATTGTTAGCTAGTCTGCATTGTGGTTTGGTTCCAGTTACAACATGTCTCATGGGGCCATACACAATCTTATAACAAGAATACACAATGGGGACAACTTCTCAAATATGTGAAATCTGACACTTTCAAGAGTAAAACCCTTCCAAAACATACCACTGTTTTTTTTAAAACACCACTGTACAAATGAAAGCCTAGGAAAAACAACTAGCTTGCAGAACACTAGGCTTACATTAGTATTAACTACCACTCTTCACTACAGTCAAAAATATATTCCTACTTACCCTAATATGTGCTTAGGTACTTTTGCCTCAATCCTGTAATCTAAGGCTAAAGAAGCCTGTCTTGATTCTTCTACTACATTTGGGAGTAAGGGTGGAATTGTGTAAATGCTTTAATTGTGTTACAGTGACCAGTGTACACAAAACTGATTGGTATGTTTAAATGAGCTCTTCTCTCTTAAGGGCAGGACTGACCTCTATCCATGTTCAGGCAATTCAGGTAGAATGAAATATGCTCTTACCTGGCTGGCGGGGGTGTGGCCCACCACTGACTCATATGGAGGTGGGAGTTCTGAAGGGTACAGGGTTCCTGGGCTGTTGATGGGCACTCCGTATATAGCACTGAAGGGAGAGTGAGGGAAGTCTAGATGCAAGCCTCTGATGGGAGAGAGGACAGTGATTATGAAATGCATCCAACTGTATCTCATATTTTCAACTTTTCTGTACAGCTAGTAAGTTTTGCGGTTGTTGTTTTGGCTTTTGTTTTTCTTCTTTGAATAGTAGCTTCCAGTCCCAGTAATATGTATTTTCTTTGGGAAATTAAGCTTGTGTTAAGTGTATAATGATCAAGGCTTGCAGTTTTCATAATAATAATAATAACAACAATAATTATAATAGTAAGAAAAATATGATTAATAACTGCCACAACAACAATAATATTAACAATAATAATAACAAATATACATACATAAATAATAATAATAATAAATAGTAGTTTGTTCTTCTTCTTCTTATTATTAGCTGTCTTTTTTACCACAAACCAACAGCAGGTGATTTCAGTTTGTGAGGTGTATGCTAAAAAAACACCTAGTAAATGTGTTACTTGTTTTGAGAAATAAGAACAAGATTGAAAAGTGTGATGGCTGAAGTGCATTGTTTTGTTGATGCTGTAATGCACTACTCGAAATATATTAAAACAGAGGGTGACAGCTCTGCATTGAGCAACACTTGCCTCCTGTATTTTTTCTCTTTATCAGTGCTTCTCAAACCTTTCCTCAGGGAGCCCCACAACTTTGCTCTAGTTAAACACACATTGGACTGAGCAATAATAAATAAATAAATTGTCATGTGCTGCTTTAAAGAGCCAAGAGCCAAGAGTAATTTTTTCCAGTGATTCTGTCACGACACCCAATGGCCTGGTTGTATCAGTGATTCTGCACTAAATCTCTTTTAGACATGCCCACTCCCATGTGGGGGAACCACTCTATGAAGCATAAACTGGTTACTGCAGGGACTGCAAAGCAGTTTCATCTCAACGTAATTTGTATATGTGCTACAGAAATTGGTTCATAATCAAAAGTGTCCACAGCAGATGTGAGTGTGTGAGTGAATGCGTGAGTGGGTGTTGCCCTGTGAAGGACTGAACCAGAGACCATACTCCTCTAGCCCATGTTTGGGACTAAGCATGCTGAACTGAGCTCATGTGAAGCAATTCCAGAGTGTTCCATTCCATGTCATGCTTTGTATAACAAAAAAGCTGTGAATGTCCAATTAAAAGATATATGTCCACAATGGGGAATTCTAGTAGCTCGAATAAATTTGCAGTGAAAAATGAAGAAATCTGATTAGGATTTTGCAGTCAAAAACCAAACCCAAGGATGTGAAATCTATTATTCTTTTTTCATTATATCAAACCTACTGAAGTATCCCATATTTTTAATTAAACTCCTTCCCTGTATTGCTGCAGGGTATTGGGGTGTAAAAGGGTGTCCCCATCAATCTCCCAGCGCTTCATGATGTCATGCTAATCAGGTGATTTGTAGCTAACAGCATATGTGCCCAGGCGCTTGAGCTTAATCTGAGTTTAAGGCTTCATTGGCATGCAGGCGTAGCCTAGGGCCAAAGAGACTCATCAGCAGGTTTTATGAGTGGACACAGGGCAGAATCGATGGTGGGTACACACTGGGCCTTGCACACAGCTGCTCTACAATGTGGACTGTCTGAGCAGCTGCTAACCTTTGCTAATTTACACTACAGCGAATTTGGCTCAAAAAGCTGCATAACAAAGGTAAAAACACCAGGAACTGTATCATATGAAATTTATATTGACTTGGTTTATACCACTCCAGACTTGGCAATTAAGATTCAGGTTTTATAGGCTTGGGTGCAGCTACCCAGCCATGCCAACCAATTTTATATAGAAGTGTAAGGCCTAAAAGTATAGGTTAGTTTGCATGATTTTTTAACAAACCCTTTTCAATTAAAAATAAATAAAAACAATCAAAAAATGTAAGTGTGGCTGATCCTTTAAATAGTACAGTTGGTGGGTACATATGTGTGAATATGTGTGTAGTTACTCTACCTGTGCCCCTCCAGTACAGGGGTGCAGGTGTACTCTGGTGGGTAGTATGGGGGTGGGGGAATAGGTGGAATGAACTCATCAAAGTCCAGCGTCTGGTGCAGGATGGTGCCGTGAGGTGTCATGCAGTCAGCGCTCAGGGCCTGAGCTCGGTGAGGCATGAACTGGAACCAACAAACACACACATTCACTTTGTTTTAGTAAATATGCATGACATCTTTCCTTTCCATAAGTAAAAATGCTGCCACTGCTAAGAGTGAAAGAAAAATTAATGGCCATGAATCAGCCATATCTTTCTCCAAAGAAAAACATAAATCTCCAAAATAGTAACTTTATAGAAGGAAAAAACCTTCTTAACTTTCAATGGGAGTCAATGTGAAAAGATTTTTGGAGCATTTCTATTGGTCCATTCATCATGACATTTCCATACTATGTGAAAGACCACTGTTCTGTTCAAATGATGTAGTAAACTAAAACATGACAAACATGGATGCATGTTTTTCAGTGACAATATGCTACACTAATCTGAAATGCCTTTTAATGGTTCTATATTTCTTATCCATTTCATTGTTGTTCTTGGGATCGCGGTTGATTTGCTTTGTGAAATTTGTCCCTAGTGTGAATGTGTGAGTATCCCAGCTAATGTGGATGCATGTGATAATGTGTTCGTAGTCCCATTCTCTAGCCTAGATTAATTGGTGGATTGTGTCAAGAAGGGCATCTGATGTAAAAACTGAAACCCACATGGACAAACCATCCCTTCACAAACAGCCCCTCGGAGTGGGTCTCAAACCCACAAGCTCAGTACCCTGAAACTGTGTGACAGCGACACTACTTGTCTTGCAGTGCCACCATGAAAATCTTTCAATCAAATACTTTACAACAGACCTTAGCATCCATGGTCTGTGTGGTGAGAGTGAATACATTTTGAAAATCACCATGTTAACATTTTTCCATCCAATTCTCTTATTTAAAAAAAAAACGCATTTTAAATTATATGGGCCCTTAAAGCAACAAACCAAATGATGAAATATTTGGTTTAGACCAGGGAGTAACATGGTTCATGCCTTTGAAGTTGCAGCTACAAAAGCAGAGCTGGGAGTGAAATCACTGTTGTTTCAGTAGTTTTTAGATTTGTAACTTAATATAGAACTTGAGGTAAATAAGGTTGATTTGAATGTATTTGATTCAAACATAGTTCTACACTATTATTTAATTAATAAAATTTATCAATGCTATTTTTGTCTTTCAGTTTACTTTTTTTCAGCAAAAAAGTATGTCAATGTGTGGTATATTTTATTCATGAGGAAAAGATGTACACATTTGAATCAATTAAATGAAATGCCTGATTTCTGTAGAGGAAAGCAAAAAAAAGTACCAGTGGAGGAAAGTACCAGTGGAGGGAATGTGTTGCTTTTAACTTTGCTAATATACGTTTATTCATACATCTACCGTAATGAATTCATCCTGATCAGGGTTGTGGTGGGTCCCAAGCGTTTGGCCACATAACCATAATGACATTATGACCAACCACCCAAATAATACTTTGCCCTGTGGAGGATCTGTGGGGGTCTTGATGATTGAAGAACACAGCGCTGAACAACAGATGGACTACAGTCTGTAATTGTAGAACAACAGTGTCCACCTTTACAAGAAGCTGATGAAATGGACCGTGGGTGCAAAAACAAGGAAGCATTTTAATGTTTCGGCTGATCGACATATAGCAGCAGAACTATGTAACAGTGTCACCTGCTACGATCATATTTTATGGCCAATCATATTTCACGTTTACTGTAAAACTCAATGCAGATTCGCAAGTGGAACGAGGTGTCATCCCGTACTCCACAGTGACTTTACATTTTTGAAATATTATGACTATAAATAAAATGAATTTAACTTCAAAATATTTATGACTTTATGACATGGTATGTAGATTTTGTTTTAGATGTTTTCTTCTCTGGCTGCAGTCCAGCCCCCCCAAAAGACTGAAAAACTGTAAGCTGGCCCTTTGATTAAACAGTTTGAGGACCCCTGCTTATGTGTATTACTGCATAATTCATAAGTCATCTTACTCATTATTCTCATAACATATTGCTCTTTTAATGTCTTGACCTGACGGTTCTCATTTTGACACTTGGCTCTAGCCAATGTTTTTCAAGTGTTTCCATACCACATTCTCACATGGTTTGCTAACTTTAGGATGAAGAGTGTAGTCTCAAAATAAATTGTTTTCATTACATTTCCAAATATTTCATCACTCTGAACAGGAATATTATTGCTTATGAGTATTTTAACTTTGACTGTACACTTGAAGGTCTTTTTCATTTCGTGGTATGTTGAGTAGGCCGTGGGTAAACGAAGGTCTATAGCTACTCCCACAGTCATGACCCCTACACCCACACACACACACACACACACACATTTAATCTTTCCATCCCTGTGTTTTGAAAACAGAGCTTACATTCCTTTACTGCGATAATGAGACACTCAGAGATTCAGGAGAAAAAAGGAGGGAGAGAGAGAGAGAGAGAGAGAGAGAGAGACTAAAGTGAAATATTCAAAATTCATAACAGGATATACAGTATAATAATAATTATATGACATCTGTTTTTTTTATTTTTGACAATGCCAACTCTTCATACAGTTAACACAGAAAGGAGCCTGAATGCAAACGTGATGTAATGTCAATATACAGCATCATGAGAACAGTCCACACTAGACTTCAGTAAGCAGTGTGCTGTTTGCTCTGTATGCTGCAATTATAATGGTGTTGTGTAGTATTTATAGTCACAGGTGGAAAACTAAACCATGTTCCTGGCTGTGTTTTGCTCTGGTGCGTTTAAACAGTATTGTCTTTGTGCAGAGAGTGTGGCACTGGTAACCGTGGTGATTTCTCGAATTGTCACCCTGTGCCCTGAGACGAAACTAATCCCCCCACTTCACACACAGGCATGTTAATATAACACAGACCATACCCTCACACACACAAACACACCCACCCACCCACACACGCACCCACCAATACACATTCAGCTCTATTGCAAACGTTTGTGTACATTTCTGTGTATTAAGTGTATGCTAAGTTCTGTGTATGCTAAGTTTAATATATTAGGCATACAACAGGTGTTTCCACTTTAACACAAGTGAACTCAAATAAAATGACCACCAAAGCTCTCCTTGGATCATAACCAGTTTTCTGCAGCCACTATCACCATGGCAACACGCACATATCTGCATGCTAATTCAGTCAAATGATACTGTTTTACACTAGTTTTACACTAAGGCACAAAATGGTGCTTTCTATAAGTCAACATGTAAACATTCTGCTCGAATCAGGAGATCAGGGGAATTCAATGAAAATATTCTAGGTCCTAATACCAGCTAGATAATACACAAATATGCTTTATACGAACTAGCCTATGGTAACTTATGCTTTGTAGTAACTAGACATTTATCTTGCTTTCTGTTTAAAATGTAAGTGTTTTTTCTTTTAATCTCTGATTATGTTAGCTATGTGCTAGGTGGTTGCTGGCCTCAGTACAGTTGGGACATATGCTAACCCTCTCAAAGGTGATGTTCATGATTTTAATCCAACACACTTTTTATAAAATGTATAGAATGTTTCCTCACCATGTGCTAGCTTTCAGGTCTATATGTGCACTGGAAAGTGTCTGGACATTGCTCTATTTCTGCTCCATAAATGGCTCCATATTTGAAAGACTGTTAACGGCATGAAATTAAACACCTACTAAAACTTCCAAAAGAGTTTCTGTGTTAATTAACACAGTGAATAAAAACTTACATTATAATTTCAACTTCAGCTACAAACAATCTACAGTCAGTTTCTTACTGTTCCACCTTAAAAGATGTGGAGCTTCTGAATAAACACAAACAGGAGGGGTGGGTGTTGTTTCCCTGTGAGAACACTAGTTCTCCAGAATCTGCTATGTTTTATCTTTTAAGCACTATTTAAACTTTGCTTATATGCATTTCTGGTTAGGACATCTCTAGTGTACTGTTACATAACACCACCTCTATTCATACAACAGGCTTGGGGTCAATTCCCAGCTTGGGTAGGAGCAAATCTATGAAAGTCTTTGACCTATAAGCTGGAGGTGCTACGCAGAAGTTATAATGTAAGGGATATTGAAAGTCAGTGGCATCATCACAGAAAAATGATCCTCCTGTGATAAACATCTGTTACTGATGTGCCAGACAGATTAGGTAAAACAGTTCTATACTGCTATAAAGCGAAACTTTCATTTAATTTACAAAAGGAGCTATTGGTTGTTTTAAGTTTTAAACAATTCATCTGGGATTAAGAAATTAAACACTTTTCATGTGTAGCAACAAAATTCTCCTATAGCATCACACTCTGTGTATCACCCTGCCACTGCGGAGCTTTTGTTCTCTACAAAAAGAGTAAAAATGTGTACACACACGCTCATAAATACACACTTGCTGTTCATAATGCACTAGCCCAGTCCCTACTGAACTCATCCAGCCAGGTCCCAGAATTTACAACAGTGGCCATAAACCTCCAAAGCCCACTTATATACAATATTAAAACTTTATGTTCCCACAAGTTTATTTCCTCACACATAAAAGCAGCTGGCAAATAAGGTCTCTGGAGGTATTATAAAACTCCGCTGTCCTCTGCCACTGCTTTGTCTGCTTTTCCCTCCACCAAGCATCAGAGTTCAGACTGCAGAGCTGAGGAAATCCTGGCTTGAAAAGACCCAGTGGTCAGCATTCTGCACCACACAGAAAAACTGTTCTTTGGGAGGTTTTGCTGTCTTGAGAAAGAAGAGAGTATCATTTTAAAAGATGAAACACAATACACAGAGATGACTCCATAACTGCATGACTGGAGAATTCATTTATTAATCCTATTAAATGCACAAAATACAGCTTCTGAAAGAATATTCTAGAAAGAACAGAGGATTAGTGATGCAAATTATGAGACCAATAGGTGAAGTGGGCTTCTATCGCCATTACACAGCAGTACAAAGTAATTTGGACTCCGCATTTAACCCATGTATGGCAGTGAACACACACACACACACACACACACTCTAATAGCATATGTTGTTCCCAGTGGTTCCTGTTGGGAAACTATTTTGACTGTACTGGTTTTGATGGTATTTTATTGTAACCTGATGGATTACTTGATCAGAGCTTTGGCCAGTATCCACAGAAATGACTGAATTGGGGAAGAGAGGATAATAAAAATCATATCTGACGTCTAGATCTATCTAGCTTGAAATCTAGCACAGGATTCTGTAAATTCTGTAGCACAACCAAATATTTCACCTGTAAAATATCACCAAAATGCTTGAAGCCTGATATTCACTATGCACTGTGATCTCCTATTTGCTGAGGTCAAACTCTACCACAAAGATAGTCTGGAGATAAATCCATGATATGAAAAAATGATAATGTTCTGCTGTTGGTGACTGGATGATTTTAAACCTGAGATTTCAGAAACTGACAGGACTTTATGATAATTTGTTGTCAGTAGAAGAAGACACCACTCTGCTGCTGAGGAGCAAGTTCCATTAAACAATCAAAGAATATATTCACAATTCATGTTTTCAGACTCCGACAGCACTATCATGATATCCACACAGTCTAAACCCAACTTGCAGTAGCTGTGACACTACAGTGACCTTTACGTTTCTAGACCCAGTGTCAATTTTTACAGCTCGACATACTTTATAAGTGCATTTTGTAGTTTTACAACTGCAAACTGTAGTCCATCTGTTGCTCTGCATATGTTGCTAAGCCCCTTTCACCCTGTTCTTCAAATGTCATGCTCTCCACAGGACCCCCACAGAGCAGGTACAATTTCGGGAGTGGATCATTCTGAGTGCTGCAGTGGAGTGTTAGTGTGTATTGCACAGCTATGAGTGGATCAGAAACGGCAGTGCTGCTGGAGGACTTATACACCCCACTGTCATTGTTGGACTGAAAAGAGTCCACCAAATAGTAACATTCAGCCAACAGCATCCTATGGGCAGCATTTTATGACCACCGATGAAGAGCTGGAAGATGACTAAAACAAGCTGTGCAGCAACAGGCGAGCAACTGTCTCTGACATTACATCTACAAAGTGAACCACTAAGGTAGTTGTGTCTAATAGAGTGGGCAGTGGAAAGTGAACCTATATGGTCAGTGAATCTGATAAGATGGACTGTGAATGCTGATATTTATTATGGACTGATGAATGCATGGCCTTTTTCTTTGGGCCGGGCAGTGTATGTGACATATTTTATTTATGCGCAACTGCTGACATATTTCAGTCATGAAATATTAAATTCACTATCATTTTCAGTGTTCTGATATCAATGCAGATTGCATTTATTCAGATTATTTTTCATTTTACATTCTAAATCTGTGGAGTAATGTAAAACAGAAAAGAAATTACAATATTATTACAAGAAATCAGGAACTAATGTGTAAACTCCCTCCAGCTCCTCCTTACTGCTCACACAATCGCTTCTTATCCGCCCTGACACCCATGATATTCTGCCTTCACATAAAAGTGTTTTTTTTTTTTAACATTTCAGATGTTGGGCATGGCTATGACCTCATGAATGCCATCAGCTACATCCAGAATATGTGCTTATAAGGCCAGTGATCATACACCATTCTTCTTCATGCTGGGAGGTAGAGTGGGAGGACTTAGTAAAAAATTATCACTAACTCGCCTCATATTACAGGTTTCATAAGCAACTCTTGTTCATTCATTCATTATCTGTAACCACTTGTCCAGTTCAGGGTGGGTCCAGAGCCTACCTGGAGTCATTGGGCGCAACACACCCTGGAGTCCTTAACAGGGCAACACTCACACCTACAGACACTTTTTGAGTCGCTAATCCACCTACCAACGTGTGTTTTTGGACCATGGGAGGAAACCCACGCGGACACGGGGAGAACACACCAAACTCCTCACAGACACTCACCTGGAGTGGGACTCTAACCCACAACCTCCAGGTTCTTGGAGTTATGTGACTGTGACACTACCTGCTGCACCACCGTGCCGCCCCACTCTTG
Source organism: Hoplias malabaricus (assembly GCF_029633855.1). Classification (NCBI taxonomy): domain Eukaryota; kingdom Metazoa; phylum Chordata; class Actinopteri; order Characiformes; family Erythrinidae; genus Hoplias; species Hoplias malabaricus. The sequence goes on from NC_089819.1 coordinate 43,111,759, forward strand.
TTCAGAAACAGTTCGTTCTCAGGACAAATCTCCCTACCTGTGTATGTGGTTGATGGCTCTAAAATGTGATGAATATCTCACAGTATTAATTAGGGTTATGTAGTGAATAATGCATGTTTGACAGTTTACAAGGGTGGACCGCTCTGTTTTACTGTAAGGATTCATGCACTTAGCACCCTCATAAATCCATATGAGAGTAATAAAGTTTAGCAGAATATGTAGCGTTCATAAAACTCTCTGAATGAAAAAAATAAGCATTGCATTCAGTGTTTCACTATGTATTTTATTTGAGGCTTGTGCTTAATAATTGAAAACATACACCAAACACCCACATCATTAAAATTATCTCCTTGTTTCTACACTCATTTCTGTTCCTCTGCATACTTTATTATCCCCCTTTTAACTTGTTCTTCATTGGTCAAAACCCCCACAGCAACAGATGCCCTAGAGTCTGTAAATGTAGAAAAGCAAAGTGCACCTATTTGGTCCATGGAGCTAATTCAACAGACCGTGAGTGTAGAAAGCAGGAGGATGTTTCATTGTTTTGGCTGATCAGTGTTCATGTTTGTGTAATCAGAGAGTGCAGGTGATGGCTGATGTTCCTGCCATCCAGATCTTTCGTCCACTGAAAACCTTATTAAGTGCTCTATATGTCAAAGAAATCCAGCAAGGCTGTGCAGCTGAAGACTTTCATATAAATGTAAAAAATGTAAAAAATTATTGTTGAGGTGTGGTAAAAAGAATCCCCTGGTAAACATGCCCCTGCCCCAGTTGCCTTGGATCATGTAGAAAGCATATACTTTAGAATGAGCACATATGGATTTGATAAGGGCTCCTACTGTCATGATATTTTTGGAAACTAAGACTTAGAAAATAACAGATTATACCACAGATTATATTAGAGATGGCATGTTTACCACTTAACTGTACCCATCCTTCGTACATAATACAGTGGGACAAATTTAAGTGCAGCATTGCGATGCATGCACACACACACACATACACACACAAACTTACCATCTGCAGTATATCAGTGGAGACCATCTGCATGCAGCACATGGCTGTAGCAAGAGCGCACACAATGGTGGAGATGACATTCAATGCACACACACTAAACAACAGCTCCTGCAGAGAGAGAGAGAGAGAGAGAGAGAGAGAACATAGTTAAACAACATTATGAGGTATTTTGGGGGTGAGAAGAGAGAGAAGAAAAGTGTCATAATGCTGTCCCTATTAATACTAATGCACAATCATCAGTGATTGTAGAGATAACACACACAGTGAAGCAGAGCCTAGACGCTGTGATGAAAATAAACATTAATAAATAAAATGTATTCTATAACATGCTCTATTTACATTCTATATAATGTTTAATTAAATAAAACAAACAACAAATTATACACATTTAAATCATCACTGTAAAAAATCTGCTTTATCTGTAATGTATACTCCTAAAAATAAAGGTGCTACAAAAGGTTCTTTGAGTGATGCCATAGAAGAACCATTTTGGTTCCATAAAGAACCATTTTTACTAATTTGTTTAAATGCGTAAAGAACGTTAATATCGAGTAATGGGTTTTAAACCTTTAATAAGTTCTCCACAAAGGACATCTACTCTATTTGAATTCATTCGTTCATCTTCTTGATCCTGATCAATGTCATGGTGGGTGCACAGCCTACCATTGGTTATAAGGTGCTATACTCTGGACAGGGTGCCAGTCCAACCAAAATAAAGAGGTAAATCTTTTTGGCCTAGATGAGTAAATAAGGCTGACTGAGTCCCTCTGGAGAGAAAAAAACCCAGAGGTCTTTCCTATTGCAACAAATAAAATTAGCTGTTGTCCCGGCCAAGACTCCAACATTCCTCCAACGCCTCATCTGACACCATAACACAGACATGTCACTTACTGCCTTTATGATGATGAATCTTTCAAGATATCGCACTTCTTAATGAGCACTTAAGGGAAAACGAGCCGGTCATCATGACACACACCGCTGCCTTTTAATGGCCAATGAGCTTTAGAGAGCAGGTGTGGAGATGTGGGCTCAGAGTCATTATACAGGCCCAAGCTGCGGCCATTTACCAGTGCTTCCTTTTACCTCAATGCCAATAAAAACACATGCAATCTTATAACGTCACTCCATAATAAGAGGAGACACTATGTATTTACAGTTCATCCAGTTAATATATGCTATTAATGCAAGCTCAAACACCTGCCCTTTGAAACTGACCGAGATGAATAAGGTAGAAGGTGACAGATAAATTGTTTGACCTAAGTGACCATGAAAAGGCATGAGATTTTATGAGGGTGATAATATTGTATAAGAGCACGCTGTCGTTGTTGTCATATATAATGGCAGTACGCTGATGAATCTGTCTGCTGACCCTGTCCAGTGGAGAGCTGTGTATGTTCTCTGTGACATAAGGGTTTATAGATGATTTTATATTACAGGTACAGTGAAGGACGCTCTGAATCTCCAACAAATTCAGACTTGGCATTAGCACAACACACCGTGGCCACAGAATATAGAGAAAGTTGAGGTCAGCAAGGACCAACCAACTTTGGATTTGAGTGAACAACATTTGATTATAAAAGGGAACTATCATAAACAGATTTCCCCTAATTTCAAGTGGCTCTGTGCTTGCTGAGTGTAAACACCTCTTTACTGTTGATTTAAGAGGACATATCAAGAAGAAATAAAAAGGATTTTTCAGTGTGTTATTCTTTTTGATGGGCTGCCAGGTCTGAAACCACAGGATAAAGTCAGTTGTTCTGATTTTAATATTGTCCCTCCTTTTCTGAGTCTATCCAATCACAGCAACCAACACGAGCAAAACCAATCAAAAACCTGGTGAAAACAAGTATGGAGAATAAATAGCACCAATAGCAAATCACTAGAAATCTGAGCTTCTGCTTCATGCTGTGGCTCATTATCATTTAAAGGAACAGGCGCTGAAACAGTTAAACAGCTAGAGCTGTTAAGACTGTGGGGGGAGGGGGAGAGGGCTGTGTGGTTTTATTCTTGTGGAATTTTGTACAAAGCATATTACAGATGTTTAATTAACACCCCAGGGAGCTGTGTTAACTTGTGGAAAGTGGTACACTATGTACTCTTTAAAAACCCCATCCTTCATATATTGATTGCTCCATGCAAACCTAAGCAACAGTATTCTTACTTATTTACTTAAATTAACTACAACTGCATTGGATAAATGCATTGTGCGTGGCGGATATCACAACTGTCGAAACAGCCACATGATCTCAGACCAGTGGTTTCAGACAAAACAGTTACAAGTTTGGAAAGCCCATCTGGACTAAGAAATAATAATATTTTATAACATCACTGAGAATCCCATCTGTACTGTCACTTTAAATTATAACCCTAAACATTAAAAAAGGCTGAGTCAGAAAGTATGGTGTTGATCACATGTTGCTGGATTTGTGATGACACCACCACACCACAGCATAGCCCCCCTGGGGAGAAGGCGCTGTGTGCATGTGTGCACATTTGTGTGTGTGTGTGTGTGTGTGTGTGTGTGCAGAACTACTAATACTTATTGATAAAGTACGGACCAGTCTCCCGCAAATGAATGGATGTCTATGAAATGGTCTCACAGTGTATGAAAACAAACCTGTGTGTGTGGGTGTGATAGCATGCAAACTCTCGAGGTCAGACAGGAGGCAGAGCTGTCACTTCTGGCTCCGTCTCCTCTCCGTCCAAACCACTAACATCAAACCACACAATTACACTGCACCCAGCAGACCACACAGTTGCCCCACAAGCTGCAGACTCATTTAACAGGCTACAAAGTTAGACGACTAATTAACTTCTACGTTTTATTGATTTTTGCCTATGATGTCTATAGTTGGGATGTGTGTGTGTGTGTGTGGTGTGGAAATGTCTGTTGCTCATCAGTATCTCATGAGCTTCTTTGATTCTTGGATTGACTGAAATTATTCAACCAATTAGGTTTAGAGTGTGCACAATCGATTGAACACAACATATTTGTACAGGAAATACAAAACACCATAGAGAATATTATCGATGGGGAGTTTTTAGTCTGAGCCAAGAAGCTCATAAGCTATGCAGTGTAACGTTTGTGTACACCTGGAAAGGAAGAGTATTAATAAAATGTTTATTTTGCTGCGGTAACTACAGGATGGAAATCAACTAATAACTAATTCGCAAAAAGCATATTGGGAAATGTAGTCCATTGCACTGCTGAACAGGCCAATATTAATACATACAGTCATTGTTTAGAGTTACACAGAACAGGTTTTCCCAGTGCTGACAAAGGGTTCAAATGTATACACACACACACACACACACACACAACACAAAGGGACACACAATGACAAAAAATGAATAGAGGGATATAAAGACCCCCAGCACTGGGCTTTGGAGTATGGGTTGAAGTGGCATTTGTGGCTCAGAACTAATCATCCAACATCAGTACCTGACCTCACTAATGCTGTCTTGGCTGAATGCAAACAAATCCTCACAGCAATGTTCCAGCATCTACAGTAAAGCACTCCCAGAAGAGCAGAGATTGTTAAGCAAGAGGGCGATCAACTGCTCTGATTTTAAAAATAAATAAATATTGGGGGTTGGTTCTTTCATATAAATAACTCAACTAAACATGACTGCTGAAACAACAGAAGTGCACTAGCACTTTACACATCACTTCTAAAATCATGGGGGAGATGCCTCAGCACATTTTTTTATTAAGTTCTGACCACTTATTGAAAAAAAAAAGAAAGAAAAGGAAAACATATAACAAAAGCCCACCTTCTCCCTTAGGGACCACTGACATAGAGCCACAAACAGGCGATCAAACTGAGTGGCAGCAACAATTTAATTCTTCATATCAGCTGGAGTGTTTAATGACTGCGTAAACCAGAAAGTGAAACCTGAATGTGGAGTGTGGGTAAATTAACAGCACCTTTTAGGTCAGGGCAGTTTTGTTTACCACAGGGCGATTTTCAAAACAACATTTGTTTTCCTATAGAGAATGAGAGATGAGACCCAGAATTCCTAATATGGAATATTCCTAATATGAAACAGGGATGCAAATGCAGCTCTGTTCATATGTCACTGGGATGTAAAATGCAAGTCCTAAAATCTGAAGTCAGGGCCAAAGTTCGTGTTGTAAGATCTAAAGTCAGATTCAAGGTGAAAGTCATTGGGGCGTTTTCACACTACAGTGTTTTCTCTGTACACTGGTAAGCTTGCTCCATGGGTTTGGTACGTTTGGTCAAGTATGAAAGGTTTTCAGTCCAGAGCAGCAATCTCTGGTCCATTTTGAAAGGCAGGGTTTGGGTTTCATGTCTACGCTTTTAGAAAAGGTACTGTATTGGTCACTGTATACGTTATTGGTCACTAAAGGTACAAACAGTGCAAATGTACCTTTAAAGGTACAACAGTGGTTTTAAAGTCCAGTTGTGGTCCGTAAAGGTACATTACATTATCTTCTCTAGAAGGAGAGGTAAATATCTGAAAGATTTCATTATTGATTGATGTAAAATAAAAGTAGGGCTGCAAATATTGGATATTTTTGGAATTGAATATTCTGATGATTTTTTTTCTTTGATTAATCAATTGGGTAAAGCATACTGTTGTGTTTTTAAACGACTATATGAATAGTGTAATGCTTAATGAAATGCCTCTTAAAATGAGCAAGTAATTGGCTGTTATTCATGTAGCCATAAATTAATTTGTCCACCTGTTGCATTTATTATTACTGCCTTATATATGGGGAAGGTGCGTTTTGAGATGTAACCTCTCAGTGTGTGTGTGTGTGTGAGTGTGTGTGTGTGTGTACACGCGCACACGCCCGTTGCTTTCAGTTCGGGCATTGATGAACAACTATTATGGTAGGCCAGGTCCGTTTTTCAGTGTACACACTTCATTGTCCGCTTTAGGCAGCGTAAAATGTCCCCACACTTCAGACATTCTTGGCCTTTTACACACATCTTTATCTTCATTTTCTGACATTGCCATAGCGAGCACAATAAATCGCTCCGCTTTAAATCTTTGAAATGCGCGTCAGTTATAACAGTCCGTGTAAAACAATGATACTGGAGCTTAGCGGTTATTGTGACCAGATCTGAGATTGTGAAAAAGAGGACGTTTACGTTTCGGCATAGCTGCTCGAGATGAGGGTAGGTACATGAGCTTTGCCTGACGGAAACAAGGACTACTGACGTGCAGACTAACCAATTAAATGTTTACAGAGAAGGTTATCGACCAATAACGGTAGCTCTACAGTCAGACCGTCCAATCAGAAGATTTTAGGCTACTTCACCACTCCCCCTTCTCACTCAAACGAACCAATCGGAGTAGGGGAGGGCGGGACTAGTTTTTGAACGAAACGCTTCTCGAAATTTTATGTAAGCTCTAGAAAAACAAAATCCCGGACATTTGTGAATTTTCGCCTGGATATTTTTAAGTCTAAAAAAGAGGACGTCTGGTCACCCTATTAGCGGTAGTCTACAAAGCGGGAGTGATACAATAGAAGAGACATTTAAAATAGATAGACTTTGGTGAGAAGAATTAAATTGCCTCAAACATTTTTAGTAATTGAATTATTCGTGTTACCCGAATCATCGTTTCAGCCTTAAATAAGAGAACACTAAAGTCCTGGAGATGAAATGGGACAATAACACACCTTGACCCTTTAAAGCCAAATGTATTAAATATGATACATGATATTTGGAGGTGGGCCTTTTTTCATCTAATGAAAAAAAAAAAAACATCTTACATCCTTTTTGGGGCAAGTGTAGGAATGATGTGGAAGCATTTCCATGCATTTACCAAACGATTACAAAATTATTGCTATCATCATGAAAACACAGGAGAACATCTCAAGAATTTGGAACAAATGTGAAAACATCTCAAGACTTGAAATAAGATCTAAAGCAATTTCTGAGCCACGAGTTATAGCCTAGGTTCAGTCACGAGTCACTCAAGGTCTGAACTCAGAGCTGAGTTGTGAGTCATAAAATCTTAATCTGAATCAAACTGGGAGTCCTACGATTCAAAACAAGAATTGAGATGTGAGTCATAAGCTTAATTCTGAGTTGAGTCATGAGCCTGTGAATTAGAGTCACCCTCTCTACTGATAACAAACACAGTATCACCCACTGTAAACACAAACAATTTAAAAGATATTGAATATGAAAAGGCTCCGTGTCCCGTTGCCTCAAAGAGTCAAAAGGAAGCTGCCATCAGTGTGAGCGTGGCTAAAGCGCTCAGACACCACCAAAGGAAAGCGAGCGGGAGCAGTAATTAGGGCTGCATAACTAATGATCCCTGAGCCTCATCTGCATATTATTTCGCAGAGACTGGTGAGGAAACACACAGAGACATTTCCAATAAGGCTGTGGCTCTTAAGAGCAGCGTGTAATTCCCACTCCACTAAATGGGCCATGCACTCGCTAAATGTCAAAACTAATGCAGTCGGAAAATAGAGAAATCCCTGGTGGGACACACTGACTGTATGTGTGTGTGTGTGTGTGTGTGTGTGTGTGTGTGTGTGTGAGAGAGAGAGAGAGAGAGAGAGAGAGAGACAGAGAGAGAGAGAGAGAAACAGAGAGAGAGAGAGACAGAGAGAGAGAGAGAACTGAGCCCTGAAATAATTTCTCGTCACACTCCTAATGCTATATATTCATGTAAAGTGATGCTGAGATGTTAAATACTTAATGTTGTACATATCGTTGGCAAATAAGGCCACATTATACGTATAGCAAATCACCATACTGCTGAAAGTAATGATCTTGGACTGAAAATGATGACTTTGTTCTGTTTTTTTTTTTTTAGAAAAAAAGAAAAAGAGGGATAAGCTATGTATATAGACCTTGTGCTTTGGATTTCCCCCCAGGAACACCTCAGGGTATGATACATTCACAGTTTCTCATTATTCTGTGCTCTCCCATACAGTACTATATAATGACATACAGATCACAAGCACAGGATAAATGATGCATTAACTATAACTTGTTTGTTCATATTTCATTGTTATCCTTTATTACAATAATGGTTCCCACATGGATAAAATATATTACATAAACATTATTTTCAACAATAGTGGTGCAGCAGGTAGTGTCGCAGTCAGATAGCTCCAGGGGTCTGGAGGTTGTGGGTTCGATTCCCGCTCCGGGTGACTGTCTGTGAGGAGTTGGTGTGTTCTCCCCGTGTCCGTGTGGGTTTCCTCCGGGTGCTCCGGTTTCCTCCCACAGTCCAAAAACACACGTTGGTAGGTGGATTGGCGACTCAAAAGTGTCCTGACTGACACTGAATGTGACTGTGTGACTGAATGTGTGTGTGCTGCCTAAATACTTCCACCCACTGCATATATTATTTTAGCACGAAAACTTCATGCACACATTTGTACATCAAATTTGACTTAAATACCCATCTTTAGGCCAGATATGGTGTGGGCATTTAAACAGCCTCTGTATGCCCCTGGGTGTGTCATAACTAGTCTTAAGAGAGAGCCTGTAAGTTGCCTATGGCTGTAGTGTGCATTTGTGTATTGCTGAATGGATGAATACCTACATCTGTCTAACAGATGTGCTGGCAGAGAATAATTGTCCTCAGAGACACAGAGGACTTGCGTTTTAACATGGCAAATCAGGCTGAAATAACGAAGCTGCAGCACTAGCTGTAAGAAAAAGGGTTAAAAGGGTGTTTGAGCCTTGAGCTGACTTGCCGACAGCCAATCAAAGGTCAGGAAAGGGCACGGCCACTTTTACAGCTTATACACTGAGCTGAGGCAGGGAACAGAAGCATTAACTCCTCTATGACTCTGTACACACTGATTGCTAAATGTGTGGCCAAAGGCAAAATGTGAGGAGAACCATTAATATCCGTGCATGATCAAGCAGTTCAAGCAACTGTGTGTAAAATTAATATTGTATTTGGCCCCTGAGGGAGGGAGTGGTGTATGTGAGAATTGTAAGTTGTGTTTAGAATTGTAAGTTGTGTTTAGAAGAGAAATGTGCAGACAGGATGTAGGTTCACGTTTCAGCTGCGGTGGGAGGTCAGGGGTCTATTATAATGCAGTAAGAAGGGAGTCACATAGTTCTACTTCTATAGAAAGTCTGGTATCTTTGAGGTTGTGTGATAGACCAGAAGTAATGTTGTGCAATATTGCAGTAACAGACTACACTACGCAGAAGGTACTGGAGACATTTGTGTGAGCATACAATCTCAACTAAGCACTGATAAGGTCAGGAACCAGCAGCCATAGGACTTTCCCATAGGGTTTTTCATTTATTGTCTGAAATGTTGACCAAGTTTAGGCTTGTGGTGGGTCCAGAGCCTAGGATTAGAATTAGAATCACTTTACTGGCCACTGGGCTTGCACACAGAGGAATCTGTTCTCCGCATTAAACCCAATAGGTGCAAAAGGGCACTTCAGTCATGACCTGCCAGGTCTGGGGATCGAACCGGCAACCTTCCGGTTACAACCTACCCGGAATCACTGAGCACAAGGCAGGAACACACACTAGAAGGGGCACCAGTCCATTGCAGGGTGACACACAGGAGCATGGGAGAAAACTGTAGCACCTGGAGGAAATCCATGCAGACAGGGGAAGAACACAGCACCCTCCTCATAGAAAGTGATCCAGAGCGGGGCTCAAACCCACAACCACTAGCTGTCACCCCACTGTGCCGACCTACATAAGGATTTTCTTATGGAAATTGTCATAAGCTCTTACATTTTTCCTTAAGCATTTCCTTAAAACTGTTAAATGTGATTACACAGCCTCAGTGTCTGTAAAAAAAAAACTATTGCTCTCATTAATTTGTGTAATTTTTGTCTCAGACTCGAATAAAACAAGTAATGCCTGCATATCTCCAACTTTACTACGTCCACATTACAATGTCCCTAAAATATATTTCAGTAGATGGCTTCTTAAAGTGTAATTTAAAGCCGTCAATTCCTCACGACAATGTTTAAGCATGTAGCCCGATGCCATCCCAGAACAGGAGAGGCTGTTACTTCCACGAAAAGGGGACAACTTCCCTGTCAATAATCTTGATTTTAGAAGAAATCTGAGTTATTTGAGCAACCCTTTTGCCATATAGTGTACTGCCCAGCACTAACTAGAAAGTCAGAAGAAACATTTGTCTTAGATGTGTGGAGATAGAAGACATCACTAAGGTCCTGCTTCATAAACATTCACACCAGACATGGGCTGACCACTGACCTCTGTGTTTGCGCTGGTGTCATGCAGCAGCAGAGAGATATACAACTGTGTGAGCTGGCTTGGAGTTAGGTAGAGAAACATTAGAGCAAAAACAAATAAAAATATAGAAATAAATAGCTGGGTGTCATATATTATTTAGGATACTCTTGTAAAGTATGGAACTGGAATAGACTTAAGTCCAGAAGGTTGTCAATAGCTGCTTATCCAATGTTTCTTTTGGAATAAAGGCTATTTATAGGTGTTGGGAAGGCTTTACAATAAATATTGCAAAATTGCTGTGAGGATCTGACTGCATTCAGACACAGGAACCACAGTGAAGTCAGGTATTGATATCAGATGAGTTCTGGACCTTAAAGGCACTACCAACACATCCCAAAAGGGTTGGATAGGGCTTTATCAACCGGTTCAACAGCCCAATGCTGAGGATGGGGGGCTTTATACCCCTCTAGCCAACTCTCAACACTGAGCATGGTGATCTTAGTCTCCTCCTGCAGCTGTTCCATAGCATTCCATTTCTATTGTCAATATGTTTCTAAGACAAGATTAACCTCAGTATTAATTTCATTACAAATTCTGTGTGCTGGAACACAGAGTCAATGGGTGTAATCTTTCCTCTGCAATATTAATGTCTCATTCTGAAGCTCTGTTTTATTATGGATGCTATTTATTAGTTTAACAAGAGTAACATTTCAGAGCTCAAGAAATCCAGTAATCCAAAAAGCCAGAATTATTATAGGCCTGTCAAAAAAGATTCTTCAGTCAATTTGAGCTGTACGTATAATGAAAATTCTCTATATCACAATAGATTAGATTTTGATTGATTGTCTTTCGGTACACAGCATGAGCTGGATCTTCTTCACTATTTTCTGCAGATCTTTCTAATGCATCAGGCTTTTAAATCTCTCCCGCCGATAAAGCACGCAGGGGATGAAAGGAATGATGAAACTAAATTGTTTCTTTCTTCTTGAGTACACTATGACACGCATTAGAAAACCACTGTCCTGATGTCACCACAAAACAGATGCACATGCACAAAGAGCATTTTGGAATGTGTTGTCAGGAACTATTGTAAAAAACTGTACAAGATATTTTAACAGAAGATATCAGCAGAACATATTCAACAATATTCCTAAGGAAATGAAAAAAAAAGCATATAAACATGTGGAATAGTTTAATATTTATTTAACAATCAAAACTATAAAGGACTTGGCGAACAGAAGTGTAGCAATTGTGAACTGATGTATAATACACATTTTTGTTAGCTCTCCAGTCTGTTTATGAAGCCACAGTGTCTGTAAATTAGTAATAAAACAAATGGTCTCTGTTTGGTATGCTAGGTTCTCTCTTTCTCTCTCTCTCTCTCTCTCTCTCTCTCTCTCTCTCTCTCTCTCTCTCTCTCTCTCTCTCACATACACACACACACACACTCCTACTGTAAACTAAAATCTAAAACTGCCTCTGGAGTTTAAGAAAATGGCGAGAACTCCTAACGTAACAAACCAAGCTGAGGAAATTACTTTTTTTTTTTTTTTTTGGTGATATAGCCTTAATTTTGCTATTTTGGATCACTTAAGGTGGAAATGTCTCCAAACTCAGGAGATGGTTAATTGCATTACTGAAAGTGCTACAAGACTAAACAACTTGAATAACAAATGAGTTTCTGTGGTAAGTCAAACAGTGAATATAAACTTACAGACAAGTTAATCTTCAGCCATATACAGTAATTCTTTTCCCCCTCAAACACACAGTTTCACCTTAAAAGACACAGAGCTTCTGAATGAAAACAAGCAGAGAGAACTGCATTTCCCCACAATTGTACACATTCCCTTTAAGTGACAGTAGTTTTTTGAAGTATATTTGTCACATTAGCATGACAGATCCTCATGCAGTGCCATCTGAGGGCTCAAAGTGAAGCTTATTCAACAGTGGTTTCTAGCCTTGCTATACATAGCCTTTTTTCTGCAAAGGCTAAGCATTTGATGAATACTCTTTTATTGCTTTTCATTTCATCATCTAAATGTAGAATGCTTACAAATTTTGAAACTTGAATATTCTATCAATTTTAAACTCATGTTTTGTCACTTTCAAAAAGAGGCTAATGAGTGAAAAATGAATTTACTAAGAACCATCAGGATAAAAACACCAGGGTATTATATTTATCTGTTGAGTGTTTGCACCCCCCAGACTTGTACTTATGCCCCTGTCCTGGATAGATGCCCCACAGTTTGAGAAAACCCAGCTGTAACGTAGACGAAAATATGGCTGTGTTCACAAAAGAGGCTAAGGTTCATTCCCAGACTAAACAGGAACATTAGACTGTATCAATAAGAGTACTTGGGCAAGACTCCTAATTCTGCATTTGTCTGCCTCAGTGGCATGATTAACACTGTAAGTCACTCTGAATAAAATCATCTGCCTAATACACAAATGTATATATTCACTGACGTGTAAAACGTAAGAGTGAAAGCCTGGAAGTGTGCCTGCATGAAGGGCCTTTGTAGTATGTGTCCCTATATTTCTCTCAGTCATACACACCTTGAGACGCAGGCGGATGGTGTTGCAGTCCCTCAGTGGGTTGAGCTTCAGTGTCTCTCCCAGGTTGCTGCAGCTGGAGCTGTGGTGCTGCAGCTCGCAGCAAACACACACGCCATCACTGTCGAACTTTATCTGTCAGACAGACGGGAAACACACACACACACACACACACACACACACACACACACACACACACACACACACACACACACACACACACAGCATCACTGTCAGAGTTATCCCCAAAGGTGACACCAAAACATCTCCCCCATCAGGCGCTATCCATCACCAAACACACCTGCTCTAGCGGTTTTACTGCGGCTAAGAGAGGACAGACCGGGGTTCAGAACACGGCCAAACAACTGCGACAGTGTGTACAACAGATACAGTGCTTAGAACAAGGTGCCTCAGTTTGACCCAGATTACAGAAAAGCCAAGCCTGAACCCTGCCAGCCAGGGTTAATTGAGCTGAGGAAACTACTCCATTAATACTGCAGTCATTCAGCACACTCTCTGAGGACAAAGAGAGAGGGAGACGGAAAGAGAATGGACACACATTAAGAGTGGGAGAGAGAGAGAGAAAGACAGAGAGAGAGACACAGAGAGAGAGAGTAAGAGAGCAAAAGACAGTATGTGTGTATGAAAGAAAGAGCATTGACAGAGTAAAAGGAAAAACGAAGAGAAGAAAAAGAGAGGTTGATGAGACATAGATAGATAGATAGATAGATAGATAGATAGATAGATAGATAGATGAGGAAGACAGAAAAAAAGAAGTACAGAGGTTACAATGAGAAATTAAGTAGATAGAGAAAGAGGGGCAGAGAGGTGTGCAAAGTAAACTAGGAGAGGGAGAGAGACATCAAGGAAATACAGGGAATGTATTGAATCTGAGAGAGAGAGAGAGTGAGAGAGAGGTAAAGAGAGAGAAATGCAGAAATAGCAACAGATAATATGGATATGAGAGAAAGATAGATCGAGAGAAAACTACAGAGAGTGATGATAAGAAATGAGTGAAATAGAAAAAAGGGAAAGAGGAAGACAATGAGAAATGAGGAAAGTAGAGAAAGTGATACAGAGTAAGATATAGAGAGGGACGTAAAAGACAAAGTGAAAGAGAGAGACAGAGTGAGAGAGAGGGAGGTAGAGAGAGAGAAAGATGGCGAGAGAGTTTGTTTATCTGTTGGTAAGCCAGTGGAGGAAGTTATTGGCTGCTGTGGAGTGTATGAGCCCCAGGCTTGGGGCACCACCATGGTGCCAGCTATCTGTCATTCTACTGAGTAAAGGACTGGCACAGACGGCGCTGTGTGTGTGTGTGTGTGTGTGTGTGTATGTTTATGTGTGTGTTAGTATGTATGCGGGTGTTTCCTATTCTATTGTTGTAGGATTAAAGCGGACTGTATCCTGCACTGAGCCCGGTTCAGCGGAGGTGACAATCCGCCTCTGAGATATCATTGTCACGTTTCCATGACAACAGTCGGGTTTTATGAGGCACGTCTGCTTCCAACTTCCTGTGCAAAGCGAGCATTTAGACCCCCTCCAGGATCTTAATGCTTTTTCCCAAGAAAGCTATTTGAGCTGGGATTCCCTTTGTTGTTATGTATTTATTTATTTGATTCATTTATTCCTGAATCTTTTTTACAGTTTACAGTAGGAGTGTGTGTGTGTGTGTGTGTGTGTGAGAGAGAGAGAGAGAGAGAGAGAGTTCAGTAAGCTCTCAGTCAGATAATGAACTAAATAAGTGGTTCATGATTTTAATAAACGTTAGCTTAGTGCAAAACAAACCTAAAACCCCATGCAACCTAAATTCATTTTGTGTAGCAATGCATCCTTTGAGGCAGCAAGGTGGGGTCACTATCACATAGTTCCAGGATCTCAGATTCTCTGCTAGAGTCACTGTCTGTGAGGTGTTCTTCCTGTGTCTGTGTGGGTTTCCAAAAGTACATATGGGCAGGTAGACTGTCTGTGTGAAATAGTCCATAGTGTGTGATGCCACAGTGTGTGATGCCCTGTGAGGAACTCGTGCCTAGTAGAGGGTGTGCTCCTGCCCTGTGCCCAATGATCTTCTGCTGTGACCCTGATCAGGATGAAGCAGTAACGGAAGATAAATGAATTCTCATTTTAATTTGCATACTGATCTCAGATGGGAAAAAAAATCCCAGAGGGATTGTGATAGAATAAACTACATTCGGAACTGTGTCTGTGGCTACTCCAATTCCCCTGAAGATGTGTCCTCAAGTCCAATGCTACATTTTCAAGAAGAATTCAAAGTCAGACAGGACATGTCTGGGATGGGAAAAACATTTCTGTCGATGGGGAATTGGATCCAACAGAAGGTAATTACAGCAATTCCCCACAGTAGAATTATACAATTACAGAAGTATTAAAGTCCAGACGAAATCAGAGGATGTGGTCCCGTAAGACTGTTCCAAAGAAAGTTTCTCTTGACAGGTAAAAGAGGTGCTATTGTTCTAAAAATCATTTACTTAAAGAGAAAATGAAGCCAAGAATATTTCAAATCAGCTCAGTGTTTGACCTACTGTGTGTGGCATGTCCAGATTTGATGTGGATGCTTTGTAATACTTTTTACACCGTGTTACATGCTCCACCTTTACACTTACATTTACCTTTACACTATGTTACATACCGTTGTTATAACAATAAAAGTGGCCCAAATCTTTTTTGTCATGTGCCATTTCTACATCAGTGTAAACAGCAAAGAAACACACTGACTCTGATTCTTCGTTTCTGGTTCGGGCCTCTTTCACATGTGGTCCTCTATTCCAGTACATATCCAATACGTGGCAATGCAACCTCTGTCTGACCAGGGAGATCAGAAATGATATCAGAACTTTTCCATCAATCCGGATTAATTTTCATCATAACTTCAGACCTGTTACAGCAACATCATCAAAAGCCTGTCACTATGGTTTCCCTTCATCACTGAATTTATGTCTCTTTGTTAGACGTCTCTTTCACGTCATTTAGAAGAAACTGAGCTTCATGTCTTTTTTGATGGTCTTCCATATTTGAACCAAACACAGAAATCCGCTCTTTTGATGAAGTGCAAAAAGGAAAGGTGAGAAGTGTGTGGAGGGTCTCTTGTGAATGCAGTTCTGTTCTGGACTGAGATCAGTTCAGACAAATGTCAGATACAATCCACATTCAAAACATAATATGAACGACCAGATAAAACAATTATATTTGGGCAGCAGATCACGTTTGGGCCACTTTTACCTGCTGTCTGAACATAGCCTAAGAGAAAATTCATTAAAATTTCTGGCCTTCACTCATGGTTGAGATGAGTCCTCTGAGCAGTTTGGACCGAGAAATAAACCAGCTGGGTAAATAAGTGTTGAAACTGAAAGTCCTAGAAATTGGAACATTAGACAGCAGCTTTAGGCTAAAATATTAGGCAATTCTGGAATCTGAAATCATGCTACGTCTGAATAATAGTCAAAATGCTTTGCATATCATCAACATATCAACTGTTGTTCCAATTAGGAGCACTTTGTTGCTCTACAATTACAGAGTGCAGTCCATCGGTTTCTCTGCATACTTTCTTATCCCCATTTCACCTTGCTCTTTGATGGCCATGACCCCATAGGACCACCATAGAGCAGGTATGATTTGGATGGTGGATCATTCTCAGTGCTGAAGTCACACTGATGGTTAGTGTGTGGTTAGTGCAGCTGGAGTTTTTAAACACTCTGTCCACTCACTGTCCACTTTGTTAGACACACCTACCTCACTGGTTCACCTTGTAGATATATAGGGTCTGTCCCAAAACCTAGTGAGCTGTCTAAGTAGGCACTGACTACATAGACAGCTGTTTAAGTAGGTAACGTTCTAACGATAAGTCTGTACTCATGAGGCAGATTATTGAGACGCTTTAGTTACCTGTGTTACACCGCACGCAACCTGTGTTATTTTTACCTCAGTGGCTAACATCACCTCAGTTGCTCTGGTAAAAGAGTGAAATGGACAGGAGTTGTTCTTGCATTACATTCTGGGATTGCCTTCGCAGCTAAGGAAGGGTTCAATGCTGCCTTTAAATTCAGCCGAATTAAGATACCTTAGTAGAGAGCATAATGAGATATCTAAGAAGTGGGACAGCCTACATGTCAGGAGTTCGCACACTGTGACGTAAAAGTTAGACAGCTCACTAGGTTTTGGGACAGACCCAAAGTCCAAGACAATAGTTCCTTAATCAGTGGATGCTAGACGCTGCCCAGAAGACACTTTTGGCTGGATATTTTTTGTTGGTGGAATTTTCTCAGTCCAGCAGTGAGGGCTTTCAAAACTCGAGCAGCCCTGCTGTGTCTGATCAACTCATATTTGCACAACAAAATGAATGTAGATACAAAGTAGGTGTTTCTAATTTAATGGTTTAACACATTTTTGTAGCCACATTTTAACTGTACATGGAGGTTATAAGCAACATGTTGGGGCTTTTAAAACAAAGAAGGCTGTGTCTCCCTGGGGGAGGTAAATGCAGCAAATAACATCCACGTTCAGTTCAAATCTGTGGATGGTTTAAAGGGACAGATTAAGAAAACACATCAACAGCATTTAAATAAATAAATAAATAAACAACAGCCTTGAAGTATACCTTGAAAAGCTGCAGGGTGGTATTTATATTTGCCAGCGGAAATGAAGAGTTGCCTTTTAGTTAGATATAGTGTGAACCTGATTAAGGCAGTGCCATGGATGTCTCTGTAACATTCAAGATGGGATAATGAGACATCATGATTAACTAGTGAAAGCAGCACTGAGGTCTAAGAGGAGTAAGGTGTTAATGAGGCCAGGATCTGCAGAATGAAGATCATTAACTACCCATAGAAGAGCAGTTTCTTTCCTGGGATGGGAGTGAAAACCTGACTGAAATATATTGAACAGATCATAGGTGAGCATGAGTGATTTTAACTGAGAAGTCACAACATTCTGTAGTACACTGAAAGAAAAGTGAGAGTAGAAATGGGCCTGGGATTATCAAGGTCCATAGTATCAAGAGTAGGTTTTTAAAATGTGTTGCATTTTCAGGGTAAGAGGAATCTGACCAAAAGCCCGAGGACAGTTTGTAAAATGATGGGAACAACATCAGAAAGACGTATGGGTCAGACACATTTAACAATTCAGTGTCTTTGATGGACTGAAAATAGTCCAACAACAGAAAAAAATATCCACCCAACTGCATCCTGTGATCACTGATGAATTACATGCATGACTAACACAAACTGTACAGCAACAGAGCTACTGTCACAGACTTTACACAACAAGGAGGTCATTGTAATGTTACAACTGATCTGAATGTTTGCTCGGTCTGTGAGATGGGATGTCTGGAATGAATGTAAGATGGATGACACTGTATTTGTCGTTATATGTATTGTATATACTTTACTTCTTTCACAGTGTTGCAGCTTTATTGTTTGAGCCAAGAGCTTCACTGCAGTAATGTTAATGTTCTACACATTCACTCACACCTACAGACACGTTTGAGTCGCCAATCCACCTACCAACGTGTGTTTTTGGACTGTGGGAGGAAACCGGAGCACCTGGAGGAAACACACCAACTCACACCAACACACCAACTCCTCACAGACAGTCACCCGGAGCGGGACTTGAACCCACAACCTCCAGGCCCCTGGAGCTGTGTGACTGCGACACTACCTGCTGCACCACCCTTCAGCAAATTAAAAGGCTTTAATTAAAAAATCACCAAAACTACACTGACATACAAAAATTACACTACACAAAATATCACATATTTATCTCCCTCTCAAAATTACAGTATACTACTAGCATTTTAGCTAGTGATTAATCATGGTTAATCCATGAATATTGCTATGATTGACACAATTCAATTGTTACATTTTTTGACACAATTAATATAATTATAATTCCATTATCTTACATTCATTAATTCATTGTCTGTCACCGCTCATTCAGGGTCGCAGTAGATCCGGAGCCCACTTGGAATCACTGGGCGCAAGGTAGGAACACACCCTGGAGGGGGTGCCAATCTATCGCGGGGCAACACACACTCACACCTATGGGCACTTTGGAGAAGCAAGTCCACCTACCAAAGTTGACCATAGGAGGAAACACCCAAAGGTAACCCATGTGGACACAGAACACACCAAAAACCTTACAGAAATGCATTTAGAGCCGGGTTTAAAGTCACAGCCCCAGGACCCCGGAGCTGTGTGCCACGCTGATCTTAAATTGATTCTTATATTTTACATTTAAATATAATTTATCTAACTATTAATGAAAGCTTCACTTATAAGGAAAATATGTGATTAATCACAACTAATCCAATAGTATTTTTTTTTAGTAATGGATTGACTGCCCTAAATATTTCTGTAGATATTGTAATGGCAGCTGATTTCATATTCCACTCCATTTACTGTATTTTTAGCATAGAACCGTGACAGGTGTGCATACATTTTTCTCAAGCTTTTAAAACCAATTAGGGTTCTGTTATGGTTTTAAATGTGTCAAAATGTCCAGATGTATGTGTGAGAAAATGCAGCTCAAAATGTGCATATCTTCATCACTGAACTGTTATTTTGTAACTGAGTTTACTGATGGCTCCATTATTTTTCTATAACATTCAAGCTCAGTTTGTAGGCTGAGATGGGCCCATATAAATCCAGTGTTAATTTCAGGCATAGTGAGAGTTTATACTGTGGTCATCTTGCACTATGTCTGCCCTCATACTAACATCTGGATTAGACAACATTACAGCAATACATATAACACATTTATTTGGACTGGCATCAAATTCAGGTGTGTTTCTGCCTTGCACTCAGTGATTCCAGGTAGGCCCTCACCCACTGACTCTGAACAAGGGTTACAGAAGATGACTGAATGAATGAATATAATATACAAGATAACACATCTCACACCCCCACACTGAACAAAATGAGGAAGCCGTGATGCATGGGAAATTTGGTTTGAAGGGAAAAAGAAGCTTTCATGTCAGCTCTTTGTTTCAGAGTTGCCAGTATCCTGGGAGTGACTTGAGGAAAAGGCTTCAGGCACATGTCTCACAGAGCTAACCCTTACTGACTTACTGACAACTGCCCAGCAGCACAGCTCTTCTCTGCTGGTACTGCGGACTGGCACTGGTTCCTATACACTGAAAAGAAATCATCAATGGCTGAAGTTTAAAAAATCAAGGGTGATAATTGGTTGAATGCTTTCCTTTGCTGCAGTAACAGCTTCTACTCTTCTACAAGGACTTTACACTAAACACGGGAACTTTTCTGTGCCATCATGTGCTGATGCTCAATGATTAGTTGTGCATCGCAAACACCACTCCAACTCATTCATGTTGTTCACACCAGAGAACGCAGACTCACTGTTCCTCAGCCCAACCCTGGGGGTTTATATCTGTATAGCTGATGCCTGTCATTGGGTAAGTGACCTTAAACATTCTCCAGAGCATATACAGTACTCTGCACCTGAGACCATAAAATTTAACAAAGGTATTTATCTGAGAAGAGTTTATTTGACTAAAAATGAACATAAGAAGTGATATTCTGCGTTATTTGAGGTTTAATATATAATTATTTATGTTAAATCAAGTGTGCTTTTGATTCAACAGAACCATACGATCAAAGAGAATATCTGGAATATGAATATGTTGCTCACTACCACTAGCTCACATATACTACTTTTGTTGTATTTATTTTATACAGGCACCACAAATGTTGACAGATTGATTATTTTAAATAACAACAATAATCTCATGTGCCTAGGATTTTGCAGAGTACTGTATTTGCACAGAAGGACTGGCGCCCCCTCCAGGGTGTGATCCCACCTTGCGCCCAGTAATTCTTTGTAGGCTCTGTACCCACCATGACCCCAAAGTGGATAAGTGGTTCCTGACAATGAATGAATGTATTCAGACACTTCATGTTCTGTGATCAGGGAGCCGCCAATGGGTGAAAGGTTAGGACGATTCTAAGGGCCTGGCACTGACATGGGGCCCCTTTGAGGGCTATTAATATTATTTTAATAGTACTGCCTTGTGTAGGCTTTTGAAATAAAACATAATTCCATCTGTTAAAATAGCAAACTAAACATGGTTGTGATTTGCTATAACATTTTTTCTTGAATTATTTATCCTATCTATCTCTCTTTTTACTGAATGGTACAGGCTGATTCTGGCAGATCAGGAGACATGAAATGTGCATGCTCCGGGAATGCTCAGCTCAGCTGTCAGTTCTAACGTGAGCACTACTGCTACACAGGTACACACTTGAGCTGTCGCTAAGCAGGACTGATGCTGGTGGTGAGGTGAACTATGAAGTCCGGTTACCAAAGCTGCAAGGGGAAGCAGCAGAAAACTGAGAGGGAGAAAAGTCACTCCGGTTACATGATGCTGTTAATGGGATATTCTTGGTGGACCATTCTCAGTCCAGCAGTGACTGCTTTAAAAACTCTAGCAGCACTGCTGTGTCTGATCCGCTTGTACCAGCACAACACATGCTAACACACCACCACCACATCAGCGCCACTGCAGGCTTGAGGATGATCACCACCCAAACCATTCCTGCAATATGGTGGTCCTCTGGGGGTCCTGACCATTGAAGAGCAGCATGAAATGGGGATAAAAATGTATGCAGAGCAACAGGTGGACTACCATCTGTAATTGTAGAACTACAAAGTGCTTCTGTATGGTCAGTGGAACTGATAAAATGAATGATGGGCTGAAAAAAGGTAGGTGTTCCTAATTCAGTGATGCTTCAATGTATATGGGAACTAACAGAAGAAACTGCAGTTAACCCAACATCTAGGTGATAATAGAATTCACATACATTTTAAAACATGAGAGAGAGAGTGTCTTGCTCTTCCAGTAAGAAGACACACACAGTTACAAAGGAGAACCTGTAAGTATGGATGATTATAACCTGGAGCACAGCGGTAGGCACTGAAACAGCATGCATTCAACCAGTGGAATACAAAAGTCTCATTTGGGAAAAGACTTGAAGGAGCAGAGAAATATCACCCAGTACGCTCCCAATTTGCAACCATGAGAAGCACCTCAAGCGTTTAATTGTTTTTTTGTTGAAAAAAATAACTGAAAAAAATTGAATCCCTGTGTGATTAATGTGCATGGGGAAAGAGACCCCCGCGGGATAATTAATAATCATAAGAAAGGCGAGAAAAGCATCCGCCGATAAACGCCAGTGTTTCGCTTTAAATTCAGAGGATTTCAAGGGGATTTGATGATCTTTGAAATTGCAGGAACAAACAGTGTTTTATTCCAGGGCTCTAAAGTGGGTTTGCCAAAACGATGAGTCTTTTTTCTTTAATCACTACAGCAAAAAAAAAAAAAAAAAAAAAAAATGCTGATGGGGCCATTTCAGCTGTTGCTACTGCATAAGAACAGAGAGAAGCTGAAGGAGAAAGGATTGTGGGATACTCTGCCCAGCCAGTGGTCCCAACTGGCCCTAGAGTGGCCCAGCACTGGTGCTGATAAACCCTTAACAATAGCCAAGGCACAAAAACACTGGGCTCTAGGCTGGCGCTGTGTCTGCAGCAATAATAATCCCCCTTTATGAACCTCCATTCAGCAGACACAATGACCAGCGTACAGCCGCAGTGTGTCGTCCAGCAGCTACATCCTCATGCATCAAAATCAGCCAATTCCCTCTAATCTCAGCCATTGTGCTTTTTGTGCGTTCACAGAAACAGCCAGCAATGGTGGAGCACGTTGGGTGGCATTTGCAATTTTCCAGAATATTCCCACAGGAGAAATGGGATTTATGAGATGAACAATATTCCACTGTCTTGTCTAATTCATCAGTCAGAAGAACATGTCCCATATACTGACCTAGAGCTTTTTGAAGAACAAGAACCAGAATCCTTAAAATGGTGGTGCCCCTTTTTTAATTATGTCTTTTATTACTCTACATTGAAGGCTCATTGGATTAGGAACACCTACCGTGTATCTACACTTATTGTCTATTTAATCAGCTCCATTGACCATACAGGAGCACCATGTATTCCACCTGTTTCTTTGCATACTTTCTTATCCTCATTTCACCCTGTCTTCAATGGTAAGGACCCCCAACCGGACCAGCACACAGCAGGTATGATCTGGGTGGTGGGTCATTTTCAGCACTGTAGTCACAGACGTAGTGGTGGAGTTGTGCTGGTATGAGTGGATCAGACAAAGCAGTGCCGCTCAAGTTTTTTAAAACACTGTGTCCACTCACTGTCCACTCTGTTAGACACATCTACCTCATTGGTCCACCCTGCAGATGTAAAGACAAAGACAGTAGCTCATCTGTTGTTGCACTGTTTGAGCAGTGGAACTGCTCAGTGATGCTTTAAAAACTCTAGCAGCCCGGCTGTGTCTGATCCACTTGTATCAGCACAACACACACTAACACTTCATCACCACGTCAGTGTCACTGCAGCGCTGAGAATGACCCACCACCCAAATCATACCTGCTCTGTGGTGGTCTTGTGGGGGATACTGACCATTGAAGGGCAGTGAAATGGGGATAAGAACATATGCAGAGCAACAGGTGGACTACAGTCTGTAGCTGTAGAACTTCAAAGTTCTCCTGTATGGTCAGTGGAGCTAAGGGAATGGACAGTGAGTGTAGATACAAGATAGGTGTTCCCAACCCAGTGGTTGATCAGTGTTTGTTTACATATTTACAGTAGTATTCACTGTCACTGGTGGATTACAGTAGTATCCCTAATGTACACTTTTATCAACTTCAGGATTTATTCATATTCAAAGCTGATCAGCCCTTGTCTCTGGATTGTGGTTCTGGAGAGACGGACCTCCATCTAATACTTTTGGGATTAACATTTTGCCATTCTTTTCTGAAGAATGGGACAGTGTTTTCAAATATAGTGTAGGATAACAATAGGATAACAATATGTTTATTCTCTTTAAAGAGGCATATTGTGCTCAGGGCACAAAGAAAATGAAGATCAGTTATGATTTCACATATAAAAACAGTATACACACAAGGTTATGGGGCAACAAATTGTCATTCTCATCATTTATTTATGTATTTATTTAAAGTGCCTCTGTCTGACATAATTTCACTTTCCTGACAAAAGCTTTTAAATACTTTCAGCCATTGTAAACTCTCTCTGTGTGTGCGTGTGTGTGTGTATGTGTGTGAGAGAGAGAGAGAGAGAGCGAGCGAGAGTGAGAGAGAGAGAGAGAGAGAGAGAGAGAGAGAGAGAGAGAGAGAGAGAGAGAGAGAGAGAGAGAGCGTTTAAGCTTACATACACACTCCACAGTATGTTCCACATTATACCTCTCTTACACCTGTCCGCTGTATTACTAAACAAACAGCAGATGCACGTTACGTGAGACTGTCCATTTCTTATTTAGGAAAGCATGTGGGCAATCAGATGAGCAGAGAGAGAGAGAGACAGAGAGAGAGAGAGAGAGAGAGAGAGAGAGAGAGAGAGAGAGAGAGAGAGAGAGATCCTTGCATTGTAGGAAAACAAAGTATGCAGTGAAACAGATGGGACTACTGCCTGTAACTGTGGAACTCTATGGTAAGTAGAAATAAGGTCATTTCAAGTTTTCGGCTGCTCAGTTTAAACTAAAATGTCCACTCCAAAATAAGTTACACTTATTATTAAAATGTCAGCAGAGATACAAATAGATGAACTATAGAGCCTTTTCTTTGACGTCGTTTACACTGGCCTTTATCTACAGTGCTAATAATTGCTAAAAGACCAATTTAAGAGAAGCCCCAGTCAGTCCCTGCCCCAGAGGACTGCCAGAGTTTGCTGGATCGTGATCATGGTCAGTGCCCACGCTGCATTTTTAAGGCCCTGATCCCTGTCTCTGCTTCTGAAGTATCAAAAATGGAGCTGTCAGTTGCAGTTACTCCTGAGAATTTTTAAGTAAAAAAGATCAATCACTTCATTCTCTGTGGGCAGCCGCTCCATAGAAATCGCCACTGGACCAACTGGAGGCACCGAAGGAGCTCAAAATGAAGACGAAATCAGATTTGAGAGGAAGGTAAGGTTGGCCCATTTTTACATCAGTACCCAGAGGCAAATTTGATTGCTCAAAAATTTGCTCTGTGATTGCTTATGGGTTTTAATGATGAGTCTCCTAAAATGGCTTAGGAGGAATAACATGAGATATTTCCTGCCTAAGAATGATAGTCATTATTCATAGCTTCAAAATTTAGAAGGTTCTAGCTTTTGAATGAAAAACTGTTGATTTCCTGTGTTAGGTTCAGTTGCCACTTAATTAACCCCTTGCACCCATGAAAACCATATAATAAGTCCCTAAAAAACTTGCCACCTACTATAGTGCTATGGTATCTGTTAACTCCACTGAGTTCAGGACCAGATTATATACCTAAATGTGAACTAAACATGTTCTTATTTTAGCTTGTTTTGCCCTCAAATTGGAGAAGCTCTTCTTTTATTTTCATAAACAAACCACAGCAGCAGCACTGGTCTTTCACTGGATGGCGCTGTAGTGAATTGGTCAGTTATCTCACTCCCCTGAGCTGCTTTAGCTGTCCTAGAAAATGTGGGCCTTTAATCTCTGTTTTACTGTTAACACAAAAATTTGCCTCATGGACTGTGTTTCTTATGTGTGATGCTGAGGTGGTGGTATGGCCTTTGTTTGAAGTCTGAGTATCATATACTTGTATGATGCACTTTATCTATCAGCGTATGCAGTACTTAAATAGCTCATTTATATTAAATAATACTGAAATAAGACCTAAGCGTTCAGCCCATATAGTAGGACATAAGGACCCCTATGATTACAAGTGTGCATTTTGTACACTGATCTCTGCCAGTCGGCACAGTGTGAACAGGAGACATGGATTCCTTGGATTTTTCTTGTTTTATCAGGAACAATATGAGAGAAGCAGAACAAATCCCAAAATGTACCAGTTTAGGCTCCATAGAGTGGGTCCCCCTTGTCAGGGTGACCATATTTAAAATAGATTTATTACAAGATCTCTGATTCCTCCTGGACACTAGGCATCAGGACAATGGCTATTTCATAATAAAGAGACATTGGAGAAAATGACTGATTACTCCTTTAAGATTTCCTCTTTGCTTTATCTTAACTATGTATTTGGTATTGCACCCCCCTTCAGATTGAGAGTGGGAGAGTGTACTGACCAGTTGACATTCCTCCAGAGAGTTGACCAGCTGGGCATTCTGACAGGACAAGATGGCACCGGCCAAGTTTAGCATCACACAGACTGCTGACAGCAACATGAAGAAGGTGATCTGTATATAGGGGAGAGAGAGAGAGAGAGAGAGAGAGAGAGAGGGGGGGGGGGGACACGGGCTGTCAGTTACATGACCTCTGAGGGTAAATGAGGACTTTAAACAAAAACAACAGGACATTCTCTAACTCCCCATTAGCTCTACACCTGTTAAAGCAAAACACATCCTAAAAACGCCATGTCACACCTTTCTGCTGAAAAAGAGAATACATTACACTTTATCAAATGTAATCAAAAGTCCTAATATAATCAGTCACTCAAGACATGTATAGGGAGTCTTGAAGTTCACCCATTCATTCATTTTATGTAGCTGCTTCATTCTGTTCAGAGTCATGGTGAGTCTGCAATCATTGGGCACATGGCAGCAACAGGGTGCCAGTCCATCACAGAGTATCACACACACCCATTAACTCACACCTATGGGCAATTTCATGTTTGTGTTTTTGGACTGTTGAAGGAAACTGGACCACGTAGAGGAAATCCACCCACGCACACACGGGGAGAACAGAGACAGTAACCTGAGGTGGTGATTTAGCCCAGAACTCTGGAGCTGTGACTTAGAGGAATTAGATTAAAAACCAAAATGACTGTTTAAAGCCATGCAACATGCCTTTGTTGGCTTTGACATAATAAATACCATGTGTCCAAATGTTTGTTGCTACTTTATGGTGCGCCCACTGTGGACAGCCATTTAGATGTGCCCAGAAATCTTGTACAATCTCATGAGGAAAGCACAAAATGAAATGGTACACTCTGGAGCATTAAGCCTCAAGGTCTTTATGCCTAATCCCAAAGCCCATTGTCAGAGTGTGGCAAACCCACCCTAGCATTTGGTGGTGGGTCTTACCTTGCTGGAGATCACTGAAAAATAAATGATGGCATGTTGCAGAGGAGCTGTAGACTAAATACTAATTTGCAGGGCAGGAGGACAGCAAGGGATAACCAATCTGCAGGGTGTAAAAAGCAATGATCTGAACTGTAACCTTATACTGCCCAGGGAAAAACCAACCAACCAGCCAAACAAACAATAAAAACCCCAGCTGCTTCTGTATATATATATGTGCTTATTTCAGGTAACTAGTTGTTGCAGTACCATCAGGCACCAGAATGTAAGAGGTGTACAAATAGTTTTAAAGCCTTTATGTGAAACGTATAATTGTAATTCAAAATTCAAATGTTCTCCTACACTTTTGTGGTTTTATGGTCAATGTTGTGTAGTGTTAAAATGGCAATTGTCCTTTTAATCAACAAAAAATAACTTAAAAAATAAGTACTTTCAAAATGGCAAGTGGGAAAAAGATATATGTCACTGCATTAATTATTCCATCAAGAGTTCCATTTACAATTATAAGTTACACAAAAACACTGCAAATACATGTGTATTAACCGCTTCACCATTTAAGATGGAACTGGAATTTTACTGGCTAACTGCTGAGAGATCAGCATCTCTATCAATTATTTTGTACTGAAACTACATTAAACTAATATCACACGATAGTTATCTTAGTTTTTAAAGAAGAAAAACATTTTTGGGTGTTGATTGTGCAGCCATCTTCCCAGTGATATGTAATGTGTTTGGCCTACAAAGCCAAAAGCAGACCAGCCTCTCCCTACCTTATGGCAATGATCAAGAGTCAGGTTGCACCTTGAACCCTTCGACCTTCAAGTACAGCACGACTTGACCTGCCATCCATCAAGGCACAAGACTAGAGTCAAGACTATTCTTAGTCCTGGTGCCCAGATGGTGGAACGATGGTGGACTCTCTTGCAGTCTTCAAATGCAAACTGAAGACCATCTCTTGACCCACTAAAATGAGCACCATAACAGACTGTATTGCACTTATACTGTGATTTACTCCTTTCTATTTAGTTATGAGCACTGACTAGAGGCTGTGTATTGCACTTTTCCTATGTTTTGTTCTTTCTAGGTATCAGCACTGGCCCTTGTTCTGGCAGCGTCTGAGCTCTAGGGGAGTGTGAACTCCAATCTATTTGTACTAACTAGAATACACATTCTGTCTGAACATTAAGTACTTTTGTGAGTCACTGTGGATAAGAGCATCTGCTAAATGCTGTAAATGTAAGTGTGCCTCTGAAAAATCTGAGTTTCAACGCCAATATAACCCAAACACTAGGTCCTACCCCTCTATCCCAACAAGAATTAAGACCCTCCTCCCGAGGCACAACAGATAGATAGGGCTAAGTGGTAGGGGCAATGGGTGAAATGGGATTCACCCACAGTGTATGACTCTGACACACAGCTTATGAATCAAAAGCTCTGAGAAGCATGACAATGCCATGAAGCTAATCATCGCATTTACAATTCATTTGTACAGCAGTACAGCAGTAGTTGTGACCTAGAAGGGTTAAAAGGTCAGATCCGGTGTATTTAAGAGGCAACAGAGCAGATGGACAATAATGAAAAGGATCAATAATCAATAAGGAAAACAATAAACTTCCATTGTGCAAACTGAGACCTTGCTTGCATTAGTCAGACAGACAGCGGTGGAAAGGACAGTCTGCTGCAGCTTTTGTCCCATTGCTCTTGACAAAGTAGCTCTCCTGCAATTCCCAAGTAGACTGGAATCCCATACTCGCTGTGTGACTTATGGTCGGCCGGAGAAACCAATCTCTCTCTAATTCCTCGCCTCCACAGCCCTGATAGATCTCCAGGGAGAACCTTTTCCTGCTCCCTCAAGCCCCAACAACTAGTTCCTCTCCTCGCTCTCACTATTTCAAAAAAAGATTCCCTTTATTTCATAGCTGACAGTACTGGGATATCAATCGTTCCAGAAGAAATACAGAAGACGTTCCGGCTCCTTTAAATTACACTCTGTGTGTAATAGAATGGGCTTAAAGCTGTCACAGCTGGACCCCCCACCAGATTACAGCCTGGACCACCGAGCTGTACAGCAGCACCAGCCTTCAGCAACTCCACATTGATTTAATACTGCAGCAGCGTACCTGAGCACATATTAACCCCATAATAACACCAGAGGGTGGGGGGCGGCATGGTGAGGAACGTGTGTGTATGTGTGTGTGTGTGTGAGAGTGAGAGCGAGAGAGAGAGAGAGAGAGAGAGAGAGAGAGAGAGAGAGAGAGAGAGAGAGAGAGAGAGAGAGTAAAGTAAGGATCTAACAGCAAAATCAGAATAAAGTTGAGGAGAAAGGATGACAGAGAAAGACACACAAGGTCAATATAAGAGTAAACAATGAGACAAATAAATATTAATATGAAGGAGAAAACAGGGGGAGAGGAAGAAAAGAACAGGTAAGAGAGAGAGGATTAAGAAAGAAAGAAACAAAGGGGGAGAAATGCTTCTGCATATAGTCTGTCCCATAGCCTGCGTAAGTGTCCTGAGCAGTTGAGTGTTTATACCTGCAAGTCCGCATTGTTCTGTAATTACACCCCCAGACTACTCCAGCTGAATCACAAATGTCTTCCTCCACCTTGTGTAGTACACAGTACAGTGATGTAGTAGCACTAGTTTTCTAACCTTTAAAGTGCACAATTTAGGGAGTAGGGTGCTAATTGGAACAGACTGTAGTTGGAATACAGGCTCTTTTTCCTGCGTGTTTTTTGTTTGTTTTGTTTCTTTGTTTGTTTCCTTAAGATGTGTCTATATTTTTTCCTTGTTCGGCATTTTTATTCCATCCATGACATTGAAACTGATGTCAGATGAAATTTGCTGCTGTCTGCAGCCTCTGTAGTGTGAAGAAGAGAAGTTCATATTTCTGGACTTCCTCAGTTCTCTCTTCTCAACTTGATCAATGCTCATCCGACTGTGGACCAATCGCGCTCTACAGGGGGTGGTGTGGGTGGTGTGGGGGCAGACTGACAGAGACAGTAAGTGAGGCAGAGAAAGATAGAGTAAGGGAGGAGGGGGATAGAGAGAGAAAGAGAGAGAGAGAAAGAGAGAGAGAGAGAGAGAGCGAGTAGGGGAGAGACAGAGTGAAAGAAAGAACGAGAGGCTACATTCTCACAGCCCAATACATCCTTGCCTGCTGACATAGAATGTACAGTGAATGACCTTGTTAATCCAATCCCGCCCCCCAACACACACACCCCAAACTCTATGAATGTATTCTGTACTACTTTTTTCTTTCTTTTTAAAAAAAGTCAAATCTGTTTTTTTTGCTCCTGAGGCTGTCCCTAGTGTAATTTACTTTTACAGCACTGTACTGTTACAGGGCAGTGAAGCATCACAATGGTTTTAAAGCTGTAATTTTAAGGTAAAGATATATCATAGTGTTCCTTTAAGCGTTGTTCCTTCAGATTAAACTGTTTCCAAGGCTTTAGTATGTTCAATCTTGTAAATATTTGGAAGATAGAGCGACCGATTTGGTGGTGAACTTAAAATTTAACATTACAAATGTAACTGATTTGTCATGGCAGAGAGTGAGAGAGACAGAGAAACAAAAAGTAAAGCAGAGAGAGAGAGAGAGAGAGAAGGAAGGGGAGAGAGATAGTGGACAGAGAGAGAAACAGAAACAGTGGGAATGATAGTGAGAGACGGAGCGAGTGAATGAGGAAGAGAGACACGGAGAGAGGGAGAGAGTGACATAGCAAGGGTAGAGAGTGAGAGTGAGTGAGAGAGAGAGAGAGAGAGAGAGAGAGAGAGAGAGAAAGAGAGAGAGCGATAGAGAGATAAAAGGAATTAGAGAGTCAGAGACAGAGGGAGCGATATAGAGAGATGGAGGGAGTGAGTGAGAAAGAGAGATAGGGACAGGGAGAGAGAGAGATAGAGCAAGGGAGAGAGATAGAGCAAGAGAGAGAGAGAGAGAGCAGGGACACAGGCGGAGGGGTGTATGGAGGTGTAGTAAACAGATGATTGAGATAAAGCTTGGTGCTTTTTAGACTGGCAGTAAATTGGAAGATGGAGCGACTGATTTGAAGCTGATTTGCGAGACGTAGCTCCAGCTCCTCCAGGACCCGCGACGTGAACAGGAAGCAGCATCACGCTTCACTTCCTTCCCACTAGATAATGCCTGAACATTATGGAGATTCACCAGAGCAGCTGCTAGAGCTCAGCTACCGCCCCATGTCCCATTCTCAGCTTCACCACAGACCACAACACCACCACACGGCACCAGTCAGACATCCTGACTGACTGAACACTTTTCATCACCTTACAGTGACATATATTACATTTACACACGTTCCTATTCGGCAAGAGGTACTATGTAAGGATTTATGAGAAAACAATCACTGCAAACCACTGCATAATTTCATATGCATGTATTATTTCATAGTTTTACATGAATGCATGTTTACAGGTCTTTGGCTTGTGCTATGCCTCCCAAGTGGAAAACTAGACAACTGGAAAAAAGACAAGTCTTGGATTCCATTACCGCACTTCATAAAGAGATAATCGATCATGTTTTGTAATCTCATCATAGCTCAGAATGTGCAGCTCACAGCTTGAGAAAAAGAGCAACCCTTCAACTCTGCATAATGGATCAGCAAAAAAGAACAGCTGCTCTATTGAATCTCCATCTGGAGGCGAGAGGACTCCAATCCTGATGGCCTTGATTCTTTCCTGCATTCTGAGCAATACCATCCAACTGATGTCCTCTAGGTGACTTATGACGCTTTCAACTCAAAAGAAAACCAGCTCTAAACAAAAGCAAAACTGACACAGACACCCTTTCACTGACAGCAATGCTAACTTTAAAGAACTAAAACCACAGCTGAGCAATAATGCCTGATGGTATCATTTGATATGGATATGTTTCAAAGCAGAGTCTTGTCTTATATCCATCCTACACAAACTGGGGATTCTCAGGGTCGAGACTGATGACTTCAGTCGGAAAGTAATTAAATTCAGTTGGAAACTGATGAAATTTGACCCCTATTTGGGGTACCACCTCAATACCACCTCCCTACCCACCATATCATTTAATAAGATGGCTATTTGTGGGAGTGTTACTTGGTCTACAGCAGCAATGACCTATGGGTAAAGGGGTCAGCAAAAGACAGTATAACACTTTGTAAATTGGAAGTGGAAGCCAGTGTAAAAAGTTTTTTTTTTTTCCAAGTAATTTTGAAGTATTTCTATTGGTCTATTCATCATGAAATGATCACACAAAATACATGTATTTCTTTGGACAGTGACGATATGTAAAAAAAACCAAATACAAGTATTTACAAAGTGGGAACCAATGTCACTTTAATCACGCTATAATCATGCTGCTATACAAACATGTAAATAATAAGACTAGTGAGAGATGATGAAGGTTTGGTGGGTCTGTAAAGAAATGACAATCATATGTGTTGTGTTATTAAGCCAGCCCCATGGTTATACCTGCACCGTGTAGAAAAACGACAGCTTGGAGGCAGTTCTCGCAGTGTTCTCCCATTTAGTTTGCCAGTAAAGGGTGGTGGGGGTACATGGCTCACTACTGCTGTGCTGCAGGCCATGCTCTGTCCCTCTGATGAGGAAACAAGCCCAGAAGAAGATCAAAACTTCCACCCAAGAGGTGGGGTTTGGAGCCAAGCTCTGAGCTAAGTTAACTGAGGCTGAGCAGACCATATAACTCCTCTCACTTGGTCTGGCTCATTATCTGTCAGCATCGTTCTAATATACAACACCTACAAAGTATGCTCTGACAGGTTTATACAGGGAGAGCCAAACAGAGCTGAGACGACAAAGACAGAAAGAGATGCATCCATACGGTGCCAGGGCTGCTAGCGTTTGCTGAGATATTTGGTCAAATTCAAGACTTATACACTTCTGCACTTCTAATACGTGCAGAATGATTAAAAGGAATGTCCCAGATAATTGCTAAATCTATAAGACTTGAGAGAACTGAGAGCCACTGCCGACAAAAACGACTCTAACTAAGCCATAAAATATAATCCTGAACTGTGCAAACGTGCCTTTTTAAAAAAAAAAAAATAAAGGCCACTGTCTGATGATGTAAGTGTGCTGGGCTTGGAACATTAATACGAAGTGTGAACACAAGACAGCATGGGAGTGGGGAAAGGGTATGACTGTGCTCCAGCACAGTTTGATTCAATCAGGCCAGGAGCAAGTGGTCACATTTGAAAAATCAGCACCAAACCAAATCAAACCAGCTTAGACCAGTACAGACCAGTATGAAATTCAACCAATAAGCGAAACAGGGTAACCAATTATTTTACATTTTTTTGACTTCATACCCCATTGACTGCTTCAGTTCTGTACTTTTGACAAAGGCTCTTCTACAATAAAAGGCTTAGTATTAGCGCCCTTGTTGAACCTGCACGGCTCTTAGTAGAAGTTTAATTGTATATATTGCACTTCACACTGCTAATAATGAGACTAAACTAGAATGAGCTCAGTGGGGATGTGTCAGTTAATGATGGTGATTTTCCAATGTAACCACATTGTTTGAACACCAAAGTGTGCAAACAGCCAGCACCAATCAACACCTCACTCCAAAATGCTTACATCATACATCACACTTCTCTGCCTCTTCACACTGATATCATTAGTAATATTTGCAAAAATCATGGCTACACACAATTTTATGTAATTCATATGCACAGTATTCTGGGCGTACATATATATATATATATATATATATATATATATATATATATATATATTGAATTTAATTGTGGTAAATGAAGATGAAATAGCATTTAGTCACATAAACATTAGTGAGGTCAGGTACTGCTTTTCCAGAGACTGTATTTTCAATTCTTCTCTGCCTAAGCCTGAGTGGCTTTATCCTTCCCTAGCCAACATTTGACAGTGGGCTTAGTGACCCTTGGCTCAAGTGGCTGCTTCAGACCCTGATATTGGTCATAGCTTTTCTATGAAGATTAGGTAACAATTTAAATGCTAAAGGCAAAATGCTAAAAACACAGTCCAAGGCTAGCTTCCTGCAGCTTCTACTTTAGAGTAAGAGTACCTTTTCAGTTCAGAAAGAGGACAGAAATGTAAGTGTTTCTACTTAGCTAAAAAACCCTGAATATACTTGAACATATTTTGTTCAATGGAGTGACTATGCATTGCCCTTATGTTGCTTAGCAACAGTGCTCACTGCTAACAGACTACACTGTTTTGCTGAAGAGTATTTTGAATATTTATGAATAAAAACATGGTTATGAATTGAACATTTCTGTATTTTATTGTATTTTATGTTGACCGCT
The DNA here is from genome assembly GCF_029633855.1 of Hoplias malabaricus. Taxonomy (NCBI): domain Eukaryota; kingdom Metazoa; phylum Chordata; class Actinopteri; order Characiformes; family Erythrinidae; genus Hoplias; species Hoplias malabaricus. The sequence goes on from NC_089819.1 coordinate 43,145,906, forward strand.
ATTTTATAAAAGCAATAAGCCATGAGAGGCTGTGCGTTACAGCAATTTTATTATGGGGAGGGTTTGTTTTAACCTTCCCCGTGATAAAATCACAGTAACACACAGCCTCTCGTGGCTTATTGCTTTAATCTAGGTGCGTACAATGGATCATCTCTGTCCAAAATAGGTTCGCCTTAAAATAGATAAATTCTGAATTTACTGATATTGGGTGTCTACTAACAAGTGTTTGGAACTCACAGATGCAAATAATATAAATATATAATATAAACAAATCTGCCAGTCTAAGTGGAAATATTATATCCCTATTTCCACAAGTTAACACAGTTCCATTGGTTCTTAATGAAATGTATGTGACATTCTTTGGTCAAAAGACCTCAAAGATCAAACAATACAGCTCTTTCCTCCCCCCTATCTAAACAGCCCTGTTTAGATCAACCAGTTTCAGCTCCTGTTCCTTTAAATGACAATCCATACACAAACACCATAAACAGGACCATCAAATAAGGCTCATGGGAACTGTTTTTTTAACTTGGTTCTCTTCCTTTTCCTTTCTATGTTTCACTGTTTCTGCTTGACTCTCATACTTTTCTCTTATATGTACTTTATTAGATTTGTTTGATAAATTCTCAGCTCTCATTTTAGCTCAGTTTGCGCATTTCTCCACTCTTGTCGTGTCTGTTTTACACAGTTTAACCCCGCATTTGTACTCTCACATAAATGCATGTCGAGCACATTGATGTTTACATGAGGGTGTCTCCAAACTTAAAAATGTGTCACTGTGGTGGTACCCTCAAGACTACATATTCAGTACCTTTAGTCCAGGAACATAATTGTACACAGTAAATTAACCAGTATTAAATCAACACTATTAGTGTTAACACTGAGAGTGTTACATTATTACACTAACAGTGTTAATTTAACACTAATAGTGTTGATTTAACACTGGTGAATTTACAGTGTACGTTATTCTATCATAATTGTATATTTTAAAATTGTGTCGATTTCATATGCACCATTTAACCATCAGGACTTACATTAAGTGCTTTTATTTTACACAGTTCTAAAATAAAGGATAACAAATATTCACCTCCCGTTACGGAGAATTTTTTGTGATGCTTCAATTACCTGTACTAGGGGGACTAGAGTCTCTGTTGTTGCTACTCCAAGCTCAGCACTGCAGAAATGGCACTATGTAAATTTTGGAGGAGGGTAGGAAACCACACCCCTACCCCACAAACACATCCCCCTTAATTTCAGGACAGTGCTGTAAAAGTGAATTACACTCGGCTTCTGTAGCAAAAATACCAATTCTTACCTAGTGTTCCTGCTATGTCTGATTCTCTTGTGCAACACACATTTTTCAGGTGGGCAATGAGAAAGACTGCCCACCCAACCAGATGTTATTAGAAATGGTACCTATATTTTCTGTGCTATTTTGCCACTGACTAAAAAAACCTTAATTTTTATAGGGAAGGGGGAAGGGCCAAAACACATATTTGGGTGGGCTGAGCCCATATTTTAGACCAGCCTTGGTTATGTTTGGACTTCCCAAAAACAGGCTGGCACTTGCTTAGCAAGCTAATTGACTTCTTCTCACTGCCAAAAAGACATAAACATTGTAAAGTTGAAAGGAATAGTCTCAAGTAATATCCACCCAAGAGTGGTTTTGTGGTCAGAAAGTGACCATTAGTAAAGGGCTAACAAATATGTTTTTGCTCAAAAGCTGAGCTGCAAGGTTCTTTTCATAATGTAGCCACAAAATAGACATACAGCTGACATGCTGCAGTACCATATGCTGAAATAATCTTAAAAAAGTGAAATAGTACAATATAAATATATAAAATATATGCCTGAATTCCCACAGTTGATTGAAGAACAGAAGCTGAATTCTTCTTTTAATTTGACTCTCTCCAAATACAAAGAGGCTCCTGAAAAAGGACATTTTAGCTTCTCCTCGCTCCTGGAAGAATAAATTAGCAATAGATCGAGTGGTGTATTTGATTTGCTACGCTCAGCTTGCAATAAAAGAGGAACTCCGGGAGTGGGCCATTAAGTTTTGCTTCATCAGAGATGCTGCTCCAGTACAGCCGCATGCTTTCATTTTCCTCCAAATGCACAATCACAGTCATTACTGCCTTCTCTGAGAGCTGGGTGTCAGCTGTGCTCTGATATGTCTCCTGCGGAAAGTGATGAAGATGTCTGCTCTGTGACTCTGTTTGGGGCTCCTCACACTTGCGTTGAGTGTGAAAACACACCCAATGCCAATGTGAGAAAAATGTCCCAAACAACAGATTGTCAGGAGGGGAGAAAACATGAGTGGCGCCCCACCATTTTTGGCCTAATTATCACCAAACCCATGCCGTTACAGTTTTTCAGAGTGGCACAATCGATATATCATTTGGCTGATAAGATCAGCTCTCAGATTTAGAGGTTTTAAACCCTATCATCAGTATCAGTGGATGCTTTCTACCCTACTCTGAGATTTACATGCACTTTCTGCAGTGCTGAGCTAAGAGTAGTAACAACAGAGGCTCTGGGGGGGACTATTACAGGTCAGTGAAACATTTCAATCATTTTAAAGCTGTCATTTTAAGGTATAAATACTACCTATTTGTCCTTTAATTTGCTGGTTTATAAAGAAACATGTGGCAATTTTTTTTACAGTTACTAGTTGTGTAGCCTTTGGCTAACTAGCAGAGTTCCACCATTAAAGATTATAATAAATGGAGCATCAAATCAAAGTAGCATCAAGTTACAATAATTTTAGGGCAAGCTTTGCTGATTAATCTACCAGTTATTGTAACGTCATTCATTGTCTCTTCAAAGGGTCATCTTATAAAATTTAGTTGGAATAATTCAGTAATGTATAGCCTGTAAGATGAGATAAGTGATTATACAAAAAGAGAAATAGTAGGACAGGTAGGTGGACAAAGGCATGTTATAAAACATACTTATGAAAATGCATAATTATTTTAAGGACAAAATATGTAAGAAAGACAACGAAGCAGGACACTTATGTTCAAAAACAAACAAACAAAAAAATCAATAAAGTGAACAAAGAAGGAGTTCAAGCTTGGTCATTGTTTAGATGGATTTCCAATAGTAGACAGTTACTAGTGAGCTGCTGCCCATCACTAGGTGTCTGTGTCTGTGGAATACGGCTGAATTTGTAATGAAATAATATATTGTAATATCATTATCATGAGATTATGATCCTGTAACCGAAGCCCGGACAATGCTGTGGAAGATGAGGCCTTGTTGCATAATGTGACATAACTCAGGATGATAGATGTGTTTATTTGGCGCATTAGCCAGCACTGACAGAGTGAAATGTCCTTTCGGAGCTCTCAGTGTGGTGGGCACCGGCCCTGGCAGACTAATTACCCAGCCTGGCTCCATGCTGCTGCGTCCTAATTACCATGTGGGATTCCATATCACTGTTTAACAGCTCCTCATTAATTACTGCCCCAGCAATGCCGCGTCCACAGCAGACACGCAGAGACACGGCGCCTGGCACACGTCACTCACACTCTCGCCAGCCGTCACCATTTCACACACCGCACGCTTTATGGGCGCTGGCACTTTGGGCAGGGGTCTGGCACATGAGGTGGCGGAATACTTAACCAAACCAATACTTACCCCTTCACAGCTCAACTTTTACTGAGCTGCTGATGGGGCCAGACTTCTATTTCTCACTCTTACTTAAAACAATCTCATTATACTGCAATGTTTTCCATGTGCTAGCTCAATAAAACCCTTTCAAGTTTAATCACCTGTATGTGGGTCCTCGTTTTCACACTGGGGCTGCACAATGATTCATGATATCATTTCCTTGCTAAAACATTTTTAAAAATAATAAAATAATTAAAAAAAGGCATTAAACTGTAAGGTTATACTTGGTGAATAGCACACCAGCTTCCAAACATAACATATGCTTTTTAACACTTTTTAAAACTTTTTATGATGACAAGTATGGCAGCTTCCCTTGCTGCTGACCACTGTGCCACTGTCCTAACTATGAGTGTGCTGGTAAACAGGTCTGTGCAGATTTTCTATTGTTCTAGCAGGTTGTTCATCAATAGAGTGATTACTTTTCAATGTCGAAACAGCAAAATAATACAACATGCAAACAGACTGGGAACATTCTTACTCCATTCTGCTTTATCTTGCAAATTCTTGATGTTTAAAGCTGTTGGTTGAAAATGTTACTATAAAGTAATTTGTTGACACTGTTCAGCTTTAGTGAGTATCAAAGGAATAAAATTAACTAGAATATTCAACAACAGCCTTAAATCCTTCTCTAAATGCAGCCCTTCCATTTCCATTTATAGCTATCTTGCAAAATCTAGGAATATTATTATTTTACACATACCATTATGTTTATGACAACGACATAATGCTGTATTGTATAATCATTCATTCATTCATTGTCTGTAACCGCTTATCCAGTTCAGGGTCGCGGTGGGTCCAGAACCGTGCTGCTCATTGTATAATCATGTATGCCTCATATTTGTTTCCAGGTTGTGACTGAACTGTTCACAGAAGTGGAATAACACATTATAGGGATTGGGGAGGGATTAATCCTAGCCCTGGTCTGTATCACGCTTTCAATAGAAAATCACAATTCAAAATGCTGTGTAGTCTAGAACTAGGCTTAATCCCTGTCTGGGAAACTTAAGCCTAAGAATTAGTTCTTGGGTTTAAAGGTTTACAGGTTTAAACCATAAGGTTTGTTATTCGTTTATTGGATGTAAGGCTAATTAATTAGTAAATTCTAAGAATGGTTTGATAATGACTCTGATAACAATATGTCAGCTATGGTGTAAGACAGATCCAGAGTTTAAAGGGTTAATCCAAAATTGGTGGTGGGTTTTGTGTTAATTGAACTGTGATGGGGATTAGATTAGTTAGAGGCTGTCTGGATCAGTTACAGAGAGAGTGGGGGCGAGGGGGGGGGGGGGCATGTGAAAGATATTTAAAGGTTTACATGAGGGGGAAGGGATAGAAGGTGACAGAAAATAAAGGAAAAGAGAGAGATATTTGAATGTTGAAATGAGGAGAAAGGGAAAGGAATACTGAAAGCAGGTGTGTGAGTGTGTGTGTGTGTGTGAGAGAGAGAGAGAGAGGACAAAGAGGAATGATTATAGTCATTGGGTGACAGAGCAGAATAGTAGAACTGTGTTGGAGAATAGAATGACTCCTTCACACATGCATACTGATAAGAGGAGTTCATTTCTGACCACCCAAACTCAGATCTGGGAACTCATACACACACACACACACACACACAAATACACACACACACACATACACACACACACTCCAGTGTTATCACGTCTAGAGCAACCGGTGAGCCTGGTGAGTGCTCACAGATTAAAGACCTGTGAAGCATTCAGTGCCAAATAGACTTCTATTAGCTTTACTTTACAAATATCCTTTGAAAATATTGGTGCATTCTAATCACATTCTCCAACTTAAATAATCTTTTAAAAAAAGAACAGATTTAACAAAAGTTTAGAGTTTCTACTGAGAATTTACTTAAAGTCGTATTGTGCTTGGTGGAGTTGTAAAAATAATAAGAAGAAAATGATCCTTAAACATTTGCATTATAGATGACAGATTATTCAGATGTTTCCACAAGTGGACAGTCCTCTGTGGTCTTAATGAAACATCTGTGATATGCTGTGGTCAAAGTACCACAAGGATAAAACAACACCACACCTTTCTTACCCAGTCTAAACAGCCTTGTTCAGAATGACTAGTTTTACCACCTGTCCCTTTAAATCAGAACGAGCCACAGCTGACTTCAGCACAAGAGCCCAGGAGTTAGAAACGAGGAGCAAAAACTCTGATTTTAGTCATTTTCACTCAGTTCCCTTTTCCCCTCTCTTCTTGTCTTTCAGAATTTTAACACTCTACACATATGCACTCATTTTTGTTTTGCTCTGTTTATCCTCATCTTTATACTCTCATGTAAATGTGAGTCCTGTGCTATGATTGGAGCAACTCTGATTAGGATGAGGGACAATTCTGAAGTCTCTGCACTCAGATGAGATGCAGCACAAAATCAGCAGAGCTTATTTTATCCCATGTTTTCACACGTTTTCAGATCAAATAAACTGACTTGTGGTTCTGTTTCACAGATTGTGGTTGTTAGCAGCTCCAGAGCCCCACATTAATGTGCTAATGCACTCAGACAGTGATTGTTCTTTTTCAAAACATGTTCCCTTTAAAGTGCAGAATATAAAAAAATGTTGCAGTTTATACTGGGACTTTTAGTTTGGCTGTTTGTCTCCATGATTCACCAAAGGAGAAACAGATAAATGCCTTATTCAGTCTCAGCCCTTATGAGTCAATCCATCACTGTCATATCCATACCCACAATTCAGTCATTATACACTGACATTAAGCATATACAGGCATTTGTGTGTGCATAATGTGCATGCTTGTAATGCTATATTTGTGGGGATTGATAATGCTTTGTCTACACCTCTGTCAAACATATTGATGTATTCACTGCGATTTTCAGAAATATTAATTTTGCTGTGATAATTTTGGAAGATCACTTGAATATTGTTAGCTTTTATGGTAGCATTTAGGGCCATGTTTGCTTATGCTTTTATTTACCAGAGTACAATAAAAACTGTATATCTGCAAATAATTTTGTGTGAGTATACATTCAACAAAACATTTTATATCAGCCAACATGTTAAGCTAAATGGCAAATAGCACAGCTACTTAGACAATTTAGAGCACAGAGTGACCTATATATAGTAGGTATTTGTTTTCCAATGTGCTTTTAAGTCCTCATAGAGAGCCAAATACAAGATTACACTAACACTCATACTGCTGTGTTTCCACAGAAACCTGATTTGTATAAGTCTATTTCAGCTACTTTGATCTAACACAGGCCATAACACAGTGTGGACAGAGCATTACCATTCACCAATGCTCCACTCCAGCTTATTTTAACCATGCATTTTTATTGAAATCATTTTGGGGACCCTGCATTCCCAAAATGAAAGAACACATAAAATCGTTAGATGCTGTAGACACCCTTGGCTACTTCCAATGTGGAAATAGTAAAAACTAAATACATATTTTGTAAGTGTTTGGTTAGCTGTAGCATAGCAGCATTTAAATACAGTCATATAAGTCACTGGATTGTCCACACAAGGATTACTATGTTGTGTGTGTTTAACACTTTTTAGAGATCAAATGTATCAGATGATGGAAACAAAAATGAACTAATCCACACAAGGGAAAATTTTGTGAGAGTAACCAATGGAAATATACCATATAAAAATAGGAATACATGGGGTGAATTAATTATAGGCACAGGACACTGATATATATGGACATGGCATGAAATATTGGGTAGAGTTTGTGGTTTAGGTCAATTATTTTTAGATGTCAAGGACCTCATGGAACTCCACTCCACCCACTTCAATCAATAACTCACTCACTCACTCACTAAGGTCATTAGCAATTAAAACAATATTTTTTGTTATATTCATGACTAATACTTTTCTAGAAGGTAACTTTTAGACCAATTAAATTCTTCAGATGTCAGTTTCCTGTCACCAATGCTGCAGTCCACTATGACTTGGTAAGCTTCTCTAGAATTAATCATTTCGCATACATCTGCTCTGAATAACTTTGCCATCACATAATCATGTCTTACATGCAGAAATTCAGAAACTGGTGGGATTTTTCTTTACAACCCCTGAGGATTGCAGAAAGTCTATACGGTATATATATATTCGGTGACTGAATCTATGTAGCAGATACTGGTCTTTAAGTGCATGTGCACATTCATGTCCACAACGGGCCAATCTAAACACAGCCTCATTGACCTTTGCCCTGTGGATGCCCTCCCTATGACCTTTACTCTTAGGCGAGATGAGGCGGATGTAAAGGTAAATAAACAATAGTTAGAACGAGTTGTGAAAGCTATGGTCAATTAATCAAGGTCAACCCGTGAAAATATGAACTCAGGAGTTCAGGACTGTGACATGAGTTGAGAGGAAATAAGCTCAGAGGTTCAGTTTGGCAAAGAATTACAAATTTCAGGAATTTTTTGTTTGAGCATCTGTACAAATAATATAATCTCTGAAATAAAGGGTAGGTGCATGTATGTCTAGCTTATTCAGTTAAAGAAAGGATCTAGAACTGAAGGCGCTGGACATAGATTTTACATACCCTTAATTTCAATGAGGATTTGATGCATTTATCTTCAACAGTCTTAGTGAGGTCAGTTACTGATGTGGGATGATTTCCTGTGGATCACAAACACCACACCATATCATCCCAAATGTACTGGATGGACCTCCATCACTCCAGAGAACACAGTTCTAAAGCTTCACATCCCAGTGCTTCACACCTCTTGCAGAAGCTTGGCACTGGGCATGATGCTTGGCTTCATGCCGGGATCAGACTACACAAATTTAGCCTGATTTTGGCACGAATTTGTTGTATCTGAAAAATTTCCTGTGTCTGAACCGAATTTGAGCGCCAGGGAAGAGTAACATAAAGTCGTGTAGTGTGACATAATCATAGATCAGTGATCTGGCGTCTGGGACGCCCCACAACGAAAAGTCAAGCATGTTCGAATTTTTTGGATCTTTTCGCCTAGTCTGACATCCTACAGCATGTTCCTTGACGATGACCAGTGGACAGAGCGCTGTCTGGCACACATATGTAAACACAGAGAAGTAAAACAGGGAGGCTGCTGCTGCAGCTGTCAGGTGGGAAAAAGAAACTGAAGGAATGCACTTGACATGTTAACACATTACCTCAAGTTCTCTTTACAGGACAGACAGTGTATACTCTCCTCCTCCAAACACACAGGAACAGGTCCACAACTGTGTTTTCTTCTTCTTCTTTTTGGAACACCAAACCACCAGCAGCACACACAATGCTTCTGTAGAAACTCTGAACTCACGCAATCACACGAACGAAGAATGGTCTGTGTCAAACGTGCAGTGTTGCCAGTCTCCTGACCAAGACACAGCATGAAGGTGCAACTTATGGTTGCAACTTAAAATAGCTGAATTATAAGAGGTGTCCACCAACTTCTGGACTGTAGTATATATCTTTTTAAATACATTGTTGAGTTCTCCTGCATCAGGAAAAAAAGTGACTGTACGAGTACATGTTTGTTAACCAGCACACAAACGATGTAAATGTACCTTTAATTGTACAACAGCATTCTTAATCTCCATCTGAGATAATTAGAAAATCTAACATATAATCAAAGTAAATCTATTCTCAAAAAATAATAATAATTAAATAATAATAATATAAAAAGAGAGAAGTCTCATCAAGAAAATATAACAAATCCACATGCTGGCAATCCTTGACACTCTCAGAAACAAAATGTATCTAAAGCATTTTTCCATTTAGAATTATACTTTTGTAAGTGGATCAGTGTCCAGGAATTTTCAAGCTGTAATCCATGTAACAAAAGAAAAGACAAATGAACACACAATACAGATAAGAGAAAACGTGTGTTGACTTTTTTAAGTGAGGGAATGTCTATAAGAACATAGCTACTCACCTACATCTACAGTTTGGAAAATAATTTAAAATGTTCCAAGCACCTGGAACTGTGACAAATGTGCCTGGACCAGAACCAGAGTTTACAGAGTGAGGAGGATGGTAAAAGTGGCATAAATGGATCCCCCTAAGGATCACAGTTGGAGAGTTACAGAAAGAAAAATAGCATACTGGATTCATCAAGTTTATAAAAGTTACCATCACACGCCACATTCATGCCAACAGATTATTTGGAAAGCACGCCAGGAAAAAGCCTTTGCACTCATCTATCCACAAACACAGGCACCTGCAGTTTGCCAAACACTGCTGGGACTTTGAGTGGAACTGTGTTCTGTGGTCAGAAGGAAGGGAAATTGAGATTTTAGGCAGCAAACACTCGAGGTAGGCTTGGTGTAAATAGGAGGATGACTACACTGAAGAAACCTGATGCCCACTGTTAAGTATGGTGGAGGATCTGTGATCTGTGAGGAATTTCTTCTGCCATATACACTGGAAACTCATTAGGATACATGGTGTCATGGACACCATGAATCACCAGGACATTTTAAATCAAAATCTGTCTGCTTCTGCCAAGAAAATTATAATGGGCTGTCACTGTGTCACCCAGCAGGAGAGTAATACAAAACATATTGTTCAGATCAACACGAAAAGCATTCAGTTTACTGAACACAAAATTAAGCATCTGCTATAGCTATCTGAGTCCTCTGATTTAAATCCCATGGAAAAACTGGAGGGAGAACTAGCACAAGAAAGAGCAAAGGACACTGGATGAGCTCCAGAAATTCAAATTTCCAGCTCTGAATTTTTCGTCCTTATATGGTGTTATAGATGATGAGTAAGAGCATTTGTATAGGCAAAGGGAGATTGTACAGTGTACACAGGGGTGCCAATAATTGTGTCACATATGGCTTTGTTGATGCTGCATTTTTTTGTCTTTCTCAGAATACATTTCTGTCGATTGAACCTGGGATATTTCTCATTTTTGCAGTGAGAAAAGAAACTAATTCACCAGAAAGTGAAATACTTATATAACCTTTTTTCACTCATCTTTATCAGGGTCGCCAAAAAATATGGAGGGGTGTGTATGCCTGTTCATAATATAAATATTACATTGTGCATCTTTTATACAGTGATTGGAAACAACAGCACAGAAGTATCTCAGATTCTGCAAGTGCACCCTGCCATTATTTACTATGAACAATGTAGACATGCAATGTCAACTTGAAATTAGTTAAAGGTGCCATCAGCATTGTTTCTGAATATATTGTTAGTGAGTCGTTTGGTTCTATAAGGCTAAAGGAGAGAAGCAGAGAAAAATGCAGACACAGCTGGGTTTTTTCCTGTGTTGTATAGGGTTAGAGTTCAGTGCACTTCGTTTTACACCCTGCCGATTGGTTACAGTCATCTCTTCCTGTCCTCCTGCACCACAAATTAGTATTTAGTCTACAGCTCCGCTGCGACATGCCATCATTTATTTTTCAGTGATCTCCGGCAAGGAAGATCAGGCCTGAGCTGCTTTTGCTGTCTTGTTTTTCTTTCTCTGTTTGATTTTATGTTGCTAGTGCAACGGTCCTTCCCCCCAGGCTACTACTGCAAAGACACACACTGATCTACAGCCATGCCCTTGTGCTCAACTTTTGCCTTCTTTCTCTTTCTCAATCTGTTTCTCTCTATGTATCACAGAGTTTAGCCCTTCAAACTGCAGGCCTATTGTTGAATTATTAATCTAAAATCAACATAGACTATATTTTTTTCCTCATTTAGTGCAGTTATTTGTCAATGAACAAATCCATAAACAATTGTATTTTATTTTATACGACCATTTCCAAACACTTTGTCTTCTTTTTCACGTAGAATATTGGTTATTGTGCCTTTAAGACTAGAGATAAAAAATATATAAAATCTAACTTGAATTTACTGTAGGCTTAATAGGCAGTTATACTGTACATATGTCCAAATATTTGTAAACTTCAGCTGCTGAGACGCACCCACCGTGGACACAGACGACCAACTGTGCACACATAATCTCCATAGAAAAGCATGAAATAAGATTAGGATGGAACAACTGTACATGAGCCTAAATTTACCAGGCTCATTGCCATGCATGGACTTGAAGGGTATAAAGCTCCAAGTACTGGGATGCCGTGGTCCAACGTCTAATGTAAAACTTTCCCAAAAGAGTAGAGGCTGTTACAATGGCAAAGGAAGACACAGGAACTATTGTTTACATTTTATTTTCAGAGGAAATGCTGGATGAGCAATCTTTGGGAGATATATATATATAATAAAAGATGCAGCTATGTAAATGAGGACTTTGAAACCATGGGCTTACATACAGGACACAGGAAATGTCTGGGGACCATATGCATACTGCATAGCAAATGGAGCTTGAATTAGCATGTGGCTAATTCAAACCAGTATCCAGGTAAAGAAAACAATTCATTCATTAAAATCTTATTTTTTTGACAGCTGTGGGATTTTTCCAAGCACTTTCTGCTGTTATTCTGATCTAACACATGCTACTTGTGCAGCAACACATTCCCATTTGGCCCCTGGGCTTCTGGAACCAGAAGAGCATTCACGTTTGCCTCATTTGAACTGATCTGGCATTCAGCTGGGCCGTCTCAGACTTGTGAAAAGCTTGTTTATAAAAAAAAAAAGAAGCCAAAATGATCTATAGTCAGATGTTGATTAACTCAGTAAATAGCCATGTTTCCACAGTAAGCACAGGCTTTGATTTTACACACTCCTAGAACTTCAAATGTAATGCTATTCCCTTTTATTCCAAATGTTGCTTACAAGCCAAGATGTTTTTCCAGAGTAGCGCTTGTGCTACAAAGCTAATCAGCCAACAATATTTTAAAAATTTCATTACTGTACTAGCTGCATTAGTTTTATATCTCCAAAGCTTTAAAAAACAACATACTTATGTTAGATTTATTGGGGAACCATACCTAAAAGTTTAAGTGTTAATGTCAATGCCTCCTGAATGTGTTCCTTTTTTAACAGTTATTTAATAAATATAATCGTTACATTCACTAGAGTAAGGTTTTGCAGTATTTTTGTCAGATATATGAACTCAGCCACTGCATCTTTTGGTACAGATGGTAATGCAAACCATCAGGGGCAGCGCCTCTGGACTGGCAGACAGGGGTGGTGGTTCCCTTGTTTAAGAAGTGAGACTTGAGGGTGTGTTCCAACTATAGGGGGATCACACTCCTCAGCCTCCCTGGTAAGGTCTATGTGGTGGTACTGGAGAAGAGATTGTGGAACAATGCGGATTCCACCTGGTCATGGAACACAGGACCAGCTCTTTACCCTTGCTAGGATCATGGAGAGGGCATGGGAGTTCGCTCAACCAGTCTACCTGCACAGTAAATTCACCAGTGTTAAATGGTTGATTATTAGTGTTAACTTAACTCTGAGAGTGTTAAATTATTACACTAACACAGTGATTTTCTGTGTGGGCGGCACGGTGGCGCAGCAGGTAGTGTCGCAGTCACACAGCTCCAGGGGCCTGGAGGTTGTGGGTTCGATTCCCGCTCCGGGTGACTGTCGGTGAGGAGTTTGGTGTGTTCTCCCGTGTCCGCATGGGTTTCCTCCCACAGTCCAAAAACACACGGTGGATTGGTGACTCAAAAGTGTGTGTGCGTGTGTTGCCCCCTCCAGGGTGTGTTCCCACCTTGCGCCCAATGATTCCAGTTAGGCTCTGGACCCACCAAGACCCTGAACTGGATAAGCGGTTACAGATAATGAATGAATTTGTATGTGTGTTTTGTGGATCTGGAGAAGGCTTTCGATCGTGTCCCTCAGGATATTCTGTGGGTGCTCTGGGAATATGGGGTACTGGGCTCTTTGCTACAAGCTATCGAATATATAAACAGAGCAGGAGTCTCTTTCGTATGGCTGTCAGTAAGTGGATTCCAGTCAGAGTTGGACACCATCAGGGCTGCCCTTTGTCACCAGACAGAATTTATAGGTGTAGCCATGTGGCGGAAGGTGTCCGGTTCAGTGGTTTCAGGATCCCATGTCTGCTTTTTGTGGATGATGTGGTCTTGTTGGCTTCAACAAGCCGGGACCTCCAGTTTGCAGCCGAGTGTGAAGCAGCAGGGATGAGAATCAGCACCTCCAAATCTGAGTCCATGGTACTCAGCCGGAAAAGGGTGGAGTGCTTTCTCCAGGTTGAAAGTGAGGTCCTGCCTCAAGTGGAGAAGTATCTCGAGGTCTTGTTCACAAGCTGTGGGTAGTGACCGAAAGAATGAGAATGCGGGTACAAGCAGCTGACATGAGTTTACTCCGCAGGGTGTCTGGACTCTCCCTTAGTGATAGGGTTAGGAGCTCTGACATATGGGAGAGACTCGCAGAGAGGAGCCAGTTGAGGTGGTTCAGGCATCTGATCCAGATGCCTCCTGAACGCCTTCCTGGCAAGATGTTCCGGGCATGTCCAATGGGGAGGAGGCCCCGGGGAAGACCCAGAAGACTGGTCTGGAAATGCCTCGGTATCACCCCAGAGGAGCAGTGCAGCGTTACTGAACAACTGCAGAAACTGTTGTTTTTCCTCATAAAATATAACAGAATATTTGTGAGATAAATAGTTTAATATTGAATAAAATGTATCATACCACATTTAGTTCCGACCTTGCAATGTGATTGGCTGAGAGACATACCCGGTGCTGATATTGCCCAATAATGGCACTCTGATTGAAGCTCTCCAAGTATTACTCCACCACATACACACAGAACCTAGCAACAATGCCAGCGCTTGAGCAGAGCATAAATATTGAAGACATACGTAGGCGTGTCAAGCTAAAGATCCACAGAGACTAAAATTAAGGAGCAACAGACCTGTTATGCTTTCTGATTTGAAAACAGAAAATGAATTTTGCAAGGACATAAAAACAGGTAAATGCTCCACATGTTGGTTTTCTAGGGATGTAGGCAGCTTGACTTGAGGTGTGTTCACTGTGATCTGAACTCACTGCAAACAGTGGATAAACCATGACTCTCACCTGACTATCTTCATCTTCATCTATGACTTCTACTTATGGTTCTGGCACTGAATGATGCAACCTTGGTCCCCTTAAAAACTGATGTAAATGTGGGCCAGTTCACTGGATAGCAGCACAGTTTATGAATCATGAAAAGAACTAGTTCAAGAACCAGAGTTCATGGTTGAAAAGGGCTATGATAGAATAGAAATATTTTATCTTTTTGTCCTGTTCTCTTTTTCTTAAAACGTAACAAAAAGCAGCAATAATTCAACTGGTAATATCCCAATATACACTAGAGGTTAATGCCATAACGTGAGGTACTAGCAGTGTTGTACTGATCTTTGGCACTTGGCTTACGGATTTGTGTCTACTGTTGCAGTACACCAGTGCCCATATCTCGTGTTTCAGCACAAACCTCAAAGGGGGAATTATTGCTTAAATAGCAGTTATAAAACCCATGTATTTTCAGTCAAATAGTTCAGAATCAGAGCTTTCTTCAAGTTCTCTTTAGTTCAGTGAATTTCAAGTTGAAGTAAATGTAAAAAAGCCATGTACTACAGTGTAGACTAAACGAAACAATGCACAACTTATTTGACTTCATGACCACATCAGCACCAAACGTCACAGACCTGGGACAGATTAACCCTTCCCCTTCAGACCCCAGGCAATGCTCAGGTGTTTGAGATATGCACAGTCACAGCGCTATCTGATTGCAGCACTGATTAGCTGTGATTAGCAAGGCTAAGCTAAGGCTGAGTTCAGAGTTTGCCCCAGACCCTCAGGGCCCCTCCAAAACAAACTGCCTAGATGTTATTGTTAAAGCTCATAGGGGAAAACTGAAGCTGTTGTGGTAACGACTTTGCAGGTGGTGAATCCATTAAAGGCAAAAATCTTTTAAACTCAGAGGCTTGGTATCACTTACACATCTATTTATTAGCCGTTAGCTGCTAATACTTGGGAATGCTTCTATAAACACAGCAGCATGATCCAGAGGAGCAGCTGTTTTCTTTTTTAGGAAAGGAAGAAGGAAGAATTACCAATTTCAGCATTTCTCTGAGGAACGTGGTGTGTTTAAGTGACTTTTTCACTGCATTATTCCAGAGAAGGAAGCTGTTTATAGATTTCTGTTTTATAAAAATAGACCTGCTTCCACAGACACTGAACAACAGTCTTGTTAGTGATACTGACACTTTGATACTGAGTCTTTAACAGAACAGAACTAACTAGTGAGGGGTGGTACTGGCCACATTCAAGACCTCATTTTCCAGTTGTGCTGTGATGTTATCGTACACTGTTTAAGTGGGCACCTGCAAATCCAATTTTTGTTCTAAAATGAAGGGTGTTCATAGAAATTTCTTCCAGCAGTAACAGCTTATACTATTCTGTGAAGTTTTTAGATTAGATTTTGAAGCATTTCTGTAAGGATTGCACTCTGCAATGTCCTGATATCTAATCTAAAGCCTTTCACATAGAGTAGATGCCGGAACATTGCTATGAGAATTTGATGGTGTCACTGAGGTTGAATTATTACTTCCATTTACCTCATCACGCAGACACTCATATCCAGAGAACTTCCATTTCTAATCATGTCAAAGAGGCAAGAAAAAGTGTTCAGAGTCTTGTCATGGAACCCTTAATGGATCAATTTTTCTCAACCAGGGAATTGAACCATATTCTTCTGTGTAGACAGCAGCAAAGATACCTTCTATACTACAGCAATCTTTTGGAGTTTGTTGGGCTCTCCCTGTGTCTGTATGGGTTTCCTGCAGATGCTCTGTTTGCTTTCCATAATCCAAAACCACACATTGGTACACTCTTAAAGGTTTGTTAGTTTTAGAGGCTTTTAACCATTAGAAAATACATTCAAATACATTGTCTGTAACTGCTTATCCAGCTCAGGGATACAGTGGGTCCGGAGCTTACTCGGAATCACCGGGCGCAAGGCAGGAGCACACCCTCAAGGGGGCGCCAGTCTTTCACAGGGCGACACACACTTTGTGGCTTTGGACGCACTGTGACCCTGAACTGGATTTGAGCTTGACAGTACAGAGCGACCAAAAAGTCTCTATGATTAAAAGGAACGAAGGTGCACGACAGCACCCTGGGGGGTCACTAAGTGATTAACCCCCACTTTTCAACTTTGAATCAGTTCCTGACCTCCATCACCTAAAACAAGGAGACCCCCGGCTGAAATGGCAGTAATGAGTTCGGGCCTCTGCACTTAGATGAGAGGGAGAGAGAGAGAGAGAGAGAGAAAGAGAGAGAGAGAGAGAGAGAGAGAGAGAGAGAGAGAGAGAGAGAGAGAGAGAGAGGTAAGATCAGAGGCCTCATACAGTAATAGCCAACATTTGTCAGCTCACTCCACTAAAGCTACTACAATTCATAATACTTATGCAGGGTCAACTCCTTCACCTTCCTGCAGTTTTCAGCTCCACCCGGAGACATCGCCGGAGATGGACCGAGATATGGACTGAGGTTTGTGCAATATAAAGACAAACTGATATTAGATATTTTTATTTGAGTTTAGTTAATTTAATGTTCAACAAATAGTTACTTAAGAGCTGAAGCACTTATAAACATCATTCTTTAATTGGTTTATGTTTTCTGGTGTGTCCTGTTGTGTCAAAAAAGAAAGTCTGTGATCTTTCTTCCTCAGGGACTGTGAAAGTGCATTTTATGAGTTAGTTGCTGGGCTCTAAGCTTGTAATTTATATAGATGAGCACAAATATAGTGCAATAATTAGCTAGCTTTCATTAATACAGCATATTACATCACTGTCCAATTAAAAAAACATGTATATTCATGTTTGTTGATTTTTACATCTTTTGAACACAGCAGCTGTGCTTCACATTGTGGGAACATTTAATGATGACTGAACCAATAGAAATGCTCCAGAATTAAATGGAATATAATGTTTTTACATTCACTTCCATTAAAAGTTAATGTTTTTCCTTTTCCTGTAAAGTTACTTTTTTGAAATATATGTTTTAAATTGGACGGTTTGGGCTTCTTAACGTTCACCTCTTTTCTGAGAAGACTGTTCATGGCAGTTGAGTGAATAGGCCCAGCAACCTTCCTATCCCAAGTCCACGTCTTTTATCCTTAGGGCAAGGCTGCCCCAGATGGTTGAATGCCATCTGATTCTCACTGAAATGTTCCAGTATCTGATATACACTACATCCTTCCCAGAAGAGCTGGACAGAGAAATAAACCTGCTAACACCCTTGATTTCAGAAGACATATTGGATGAGTTATAATGTATTTGGCCATACAGTGTAGCTCAGTGACCCCCAGCCATTTCAAACCACGCCTCATCGGGGGCTACAGGCCTGGGTTCTCTAGACTCAGAACCTCAAGGGAAATAAAAGCTAAAAACAAGGCCGATATCATTACTTGTATTCTGAGAAGCACGTTCATTGGAGCCCTAGGCCCCTGAGTGCTCTGCTCAAGAGGCTTCCTTCCATTAGAGTCCGGCTGCAGCTAATGCAGTCGATCCATTGTGTGTCTGCTCGCACTGCACCTCCAGAGCTGCTGGGCTGGAGATAAGTTACCCAGCGCTCCCAGGCTCAGGACGACAGCCAGGAAACAGATACTGCGGCATGTTTGCCACTCGCTGAGAGAGAGGTGATTTAACGCATCTCAGACTTTACTACAGCCACTGAGCGCTTCACTGTACCAACACACAGGGGAGAGAGAGAGAGAGAGAGAGAGAGAGAGAGCGAGAGCGAGAGAATACTAAAGAAATGATACAGCAAAACATGACCAGTGATATGTAAAAAGGGAGAGAATAAGGGAAAGACAGAAAGAGAGAGAGAGAGAGAGAGAGAGAGAGAGAGAATGAAAGTGAGAGACAAATTAAAAAGGAGATAGAGATTAAATGAGAAAGGGGAGGGCAGATAGAGGATGACAAACGGGGGATGAGAGTGAGACAGATAGAATGAAAGAGAAACAGAGAGGTGGCAGACCATGAGTCAGAAAGATAGAATGAGTGAGAGTGAGAGAACAAAGCAAAGGAGAGAGAGAATGAGCAACAGAGAGAAAAAGAATAAGTGATAGAATGAAAGTGAGGGAGTAAAAAATGAGACAGAGATTGACTAAGTGTGTGTGTGTGGGGGGTGAAATGTAATGAGAAAGAAAGAGAGGTGGCACACAGTGAGCCAAAAAGATAGACAGAATGAGAGGAAGAGAGAGAGAGAGAGAGAGAGAGAGAGATCACTAAGAAAAAATGATATAGCAAACAAGACCACTTATATGAAAAAGAGGGACAGAGTAAAGGAGAGAGAGAGAGAGAGAGAGAGAGAGAGAGAGAGAGAGAGAGAAGTAGATGAATAGACAAAAGAAGACAAAAGGGGAGGACAGGGAGAGACAAGGTAGAAAAGGATAGAAAAGGAAAACAGATGGAGGTGGCAGACAGTGAGTCAGAAAGAATGAGAGAGAGAGAGAGAGAGAGAGAGAGAGAGAGAGAGAGAGAGAGAGAGAGAGAGAGAGAGAGAGCTGCAGAATGATGCATGGCTCAGGTTGGAGATAAGACTGATGAATGCTGCCCTGCCTCCAGAGGCTCGCCTCGCCTCAGCTCTGTGTCCCTATTAATTAGAATATGAATTATGCGTATTATCTGATGCCTATGATGATCCGTGCTCAAGGCTTCCGCAGCAATTCCGAGGCTAATGCCAAATAATATTAAAGGGCCATTGTGCGTCAGCGGGACCGCTCGGTGGCAGCCCTTCATTTTGAGGCGCGGAGAGCGTGTGTAATCTGTCGTCCCCATCTCTGTCAATGTCCTTCACACACTCAGCCTCGCGCGCCATTGTCTTTACCCCCTGCAGTTTATTCACTGACACTAAATGACCTCGCAGACTGAGAGGGGTCTGTCCTCACCCAAACAAACTCAACACACTCCAATTTAACCCTTCAATTCCATTCAGTTTCCGGTCTAAGCAGTCGGTCTGACATGATTAATCTTTATTATACCACAGTTAGTTCTGAACCTGCAATGTGATTGGCTGAGAGACGCCAGTATTTCACGATAATGGCACTCTGACCGAAGCTCTTCAAGTATCACTCCGCAAAATACACGTAGCGTAGCCGTGCCGGGACTTTTTCACCCAACGTGATCCGGTCCGTTTTCCTTTCGCGCACATTATTTTGAACAGAGTACAGGGCTATGGTGCAGTGGATCGTTATCTGCTTTCTGATTTGTAAACAAATGAAATATATAAAAAGTAATTGGCTACGTCTATGTGGTTTCTGTGAATGTGTTTAAATGTAGTCGAAGCTCGTGTTTTCTCCGCTGCTTTCGTTCACCAGCTTTAAATCACTACAATCTGAATCCGCTGTAATCAATGGTTAAACCATGACATTTTACCGACTTTATGTGTTTATCTGTGCTTCTGTCCTGATTTACACAGAAAGCTCTGAACAATGCAGCTTTGTTTCTCAACAAATCTGGTGTGAACACGGACTGGCTCGCTGGGGAGAACCAATGTTCAAAAGTCCTGGACGGGTCCAATATCGCACAAGTTAAAGATCCAGAGTTTGTTGAAAAGAGCAAAAAGGAATGTGTGAGAGAATGGAACTATTCTACCTCGCGGAAGGTTGATGAAAATAGGAATGATTTTTTTCACGGTCTTCTTAATCATAATAATAAATGGTGATAACAAACTGCGGCATAATCACAATAATACACACGAGGTCCGTGTTATAACGTGAGATACTGGCACAGGTGTACAGATCTACGACCGCAGCACATCTGTGCCAATATCTCACTTTATAGCACGAACCTCTCTGTATTATTGTGTAATTCAAGGACAATTTCTGTGTCTCCTCTTTGCTGCAGTAACAGCCTCTGCTCTGTGAAGGCTTTATGACAGACAAGAGAAAATCTCTCAGCATATGATGTCATTCAGCCAGGTCACATACTGATGTTGGATGCTTAGAGATGGATCACAAAAAGCAGTCTAGTTTGTCTCAAAGGCACTGGATGGAGCTCCATCACTCCAGAGAATGCAGTTTTACTTCTCCACAGCCCCATGCTGGGGGGCTTTTTACCTCTCCAGACGAAGGTGGGCTTTGAGCATGGGGAAATAAGGCACATAAAGATCAGTGTCTCATTTCATATCATGCTTTTCTCTGGAGATTAATCAAGTGCTCTCTCTCTCTCTCTCTCTCTCTCTGGTCTCCCTCTCCCATACATACTGTGTCCTGGTTGCTCTCTCTCTCTATTTCTCATTCTTTCTTTTTCTTATGCTGTCTTTCTCTCATTCTCCACTCCCCTCTCTCTGTCTCACCCTTTCTCTCTTCCTCTTATTCCCCCTCTGTTGCTCTCTTTGTCTTTTCCTCTTTTATGCCCACTCTCATCCCTATTCTCTCTCCCTCCCTCCCTCTCTCTCTCTCTATACCTGTCTCTCATTCTCCCCTCCTCTCTACCTCTGTCTCTCGTTCTTTCTCTCTTTCTCTTGCTTCTGTTGCTCGCTTTTCTGCCCTTTCCTCTCTCATTTACTCCCCCTCTCTCTACTACTTTCTTTGCCTCTCTCTTCTCTCTCTCTACCTCTCTTTCTCATTCTCTATCTTACTCATTCTCCTCTCCTCTCTCTCTCTCTCTCTCTCTCTCTCTCTCTCTCTCTCCCTCCTACCTCTCTCTGTCACTTGTTCTTTCTCTCTTCCTTTCCCCTCTTTTGCTTTTACCCTCCCTTTTACTCCCCTACTCTACTTTCTTTATCTTTTTCTACCCTACTCTCTCCCTCTCTCTGTCTCTTACTCTTTCTCACTCCTTCCTCAGTGTTGCTCTCTCTCTTTGTGTCTTTTCCCTCTGTTACCCCATACTCTCTCTCTCTGTCTCTGTCTCCGTCTCTCTTTCTCTCTCTCTCCCAAAGTTTCCAGGGAGTGAAAATCAGTGCTGTTTGGCAGGCGCAGCATCCACTGCTGGTTGAAAATCTGCATGATTGAATGAGTCAGCACACACACAAACACACACACACACACACTGCACTCTGTTGAGGTATTTAACACCAGTGTGCTCCAGGAAGACTGCAGTACCACTGAGCCTTTTTGACACACAAAAAAATGGAGTACATTACCATTCAAAGGTTTGGACTTTCTAGTTATATTTACTTACCGTCATGATCCAGTCAAAAACATGTAGCTCCATTTTTGTTGATTTTTTAGTTTACAACGTCATTCAAACACCACAGCTGTCCTTCAGGAAATTCAATGATGAATGGACCAATAGAAATGTTCTTTTTACATTGACTTCCAATTCTTTCTCCTGTAATGTTGCTATTTTTAAGATACATGTTTTTCACTGTACAGAGACAGACCTTATCAGTAGATGTATGAAGTAACATCCATTCATTCTTTGTCTGTAACCACTTATCCAGTTCAGGGTCGCGGTGGGTCCGGAGCTTACCTGGAATCACAGGCCGCAAGGAGGGAACACACCCTGGAGGGGGCGCCAGTCCTTCACAGGACGACATACACTGACACATTCACAGTCACCAATCCACTTAAGATTGTGTGGTTTTGAACCATGGGAGTAAACCAGAGCACCTGGAGGAGACCCACGTGGACACGGGGAGAACACATCAAACTCCTCACAGACAGTCGCCCGGTGTGGTTTTTGAAACAACAACCTCCAGGTCCCTGGAGCTGTGTGACTGTAACACTACCTGCTGTATGAAACTACTACCTATATGAAATTTATTTTTATTTTTATAAGTAATTACCTAGTAATTAGTTTTCAGTTCCCTGAAAAAAATACATTTTGTATTTACTACAAAAAATTGTCATGAATATCACCTTCCACTGAGATCTTTCTTCCAATCTGGAAACAGGTAAAACAATATCATTTACTAATGCAAATTATCCAGTCATATTTTTCTCTATAGTATCTATCTGTAGACACAAGATAACCCCTTCCCAGGGCCAGGCCTTCAGGAGCTGAACTGAAGGCCTAAGACATTACAGTGTGTGTGTTTGGACTGATGGAATTAAACCAGAGTGCCTGGAGGAAACTCTCACAGACAGAAGGAAAACACACAGACAGTGACCCGAGGTCAAACCCAGGACCTCTTGACTCTTGAGCCACTGCGCTGCCCTCGGTGTGTGTCAGACCTTATTCCGTGGTGTCTTTTATCAATAGCATTAAGATCTCTTATGTCAATAATGTCCCGATCATCTTTACAGCACCTCATCCTCACTGTGGACAAACAGGGACCAACAGTATTGCTAACAGGTATGAAATTCTACCTCTCTGGGTTGCTGTACTGAATGTGGGTGAAATCACAAAAGGTAATCCTGGCAGGAAACATCAAAAGAAGCCTCTGTAAGCTGTTATTTTACACTGCGATGTTTACAATTCTGCATTCTGTAACATGCCCACGTCTAAGACTTGCTCCAATAAGGCTGACCTGCAATAATGGGAACATTGCAAATGGCTACGAGGCAGAAAAGTCATTTTGAAGCTGTTAAAATGCAAATAAATGAATAAATAAGTGGATGAAGAACTCTGGAATGTGATCCGTCTGGGAGGAGGACGGGAAGAACAGGGCAGTTTATACTCGATCGAGGCAAACTTGGCAAAGTCAAAGCTAATAAACGTACACGTACACTAGCATTTCTAAGGTGGCAAATACAGCTGAGTTAGTGTTGCCTGGGGTTTTATAGCATGCTGTTCTGCAGATGGGCTCATAAAGAGCTCAAGCAACCAATGGTACGTCGCCGCTGGTCTGGGATCAGCAGCTGGACACTTCTGTGTCCTGATGGCTGCTGCGGCAGCTGGTCGCCCTGTGCTGGGGTCAGCAAAAGGTGAAGGGTTCTGCCGTCAGTTCCAGTCCAATGCTCACATTCACTGACAGCTAATTACTCACTTACGCTGACCGCAGTGCTCTCCAGACTCTCTCGCTTTCTCACACTGAATACATACACACTGTGCCACCAACCATCCAGGTTCATAAGCACCCTCTCGGAGCATACACCTGGTTCAAAGCCAAATGAAGATTTAAAAGCTGGAGAGAGTCCAGACTTAAAGAGGGATTATAGTAATAGACCAGTGGCTCTGTCAACACTGATATACACTGACGGAGCATAGAGCTCAGAGCTGGCTCAAGCTGACAATACGCACTATAACCTTTAGCAATGTAATGATACACATTACATTTTTAGAGGTTTAATACAGTTCTCACCATGTAAACACCAACAATTCCCACAGTAGTTTAATACTCAGTCAAGCACACAGGACTGCAAATTTCCTCTTGTGAATCTTTTTGTAAAATTTTTAACGCAGTGTTAGAGGACATAAATACACTCATAGGAGAGCTTTTCTAACAGACATTTGCACAGACTTGTCCTGAGGCTACATTTATGAATAAGGGACTAATCCTGGTATTACACTGTAACCTTTAAATCTCTCTTTTTTTTTTACATATATTGAATGTCAATTTACTGAACTGTTCAAAAGATGGATTCTTGGAAGCTGAAACACCTATAAACCCCCTACTTTAGGGGGTTCACCTTGTCGTATGTTTTGCTGCGTCAGAAAAGGAAGAGGCATCTGCTCTCCTCAGAGACTGTGGCTGCTTCTGGAACTAATATTGTGCATTTTACGAATTAGTTGCTGAGGCTAACTTTATTATTATATCTGTCTGTTAAACTAAAAAAAATGACTGCTGCACTGAATGAAATCCCTGTGCTTTCAGCTCTCAGCGTTATATAGGCGCCTTCATTAACCTTCATTAGTACAGTATATTTACTTTACTGTTAGGGCCACTTCAAGCACACCTCTTATCTGAGGAAAACAGCTCAGGTGTTGCCTCTCTCTCTCTCTCTCTCTCTCTCTCTCTTCTTTTGCATACAGGAGGATGAAACCACTTTTGCTTTTTGGAGTGGGGTGGGATGGTGGAAGGGTGAAGATATGTCAATTAGTGTCCCAATATGAAATGATTCTGTATTTTATGGGACAGTTTATTTGGGGGCTAAAGATATTTTAGTGGGGGCTATAGCCCTATATAACCCTGCCATTGGTCCTGAGTAGGGGGGTAAGGATGGACAGCCTAACTATCTAGAATATGTGATTATGGGATGGTAGGACCAAAGCATCATAGTGAAATGTGTGCAAATATATGACACACTGAATGCTTCTTAAACAGCTGTATTAATACAGGATCAACTCCTAGAGGCAGAGTTTTCTCTTTTAAAGACTAGATTTAACTCAGTGTTTCTACCTCAGGCTCTTTTTTTTTTTTCTTGCCACTGTCATCCTCACTTTGCTCATTAGCGATGAGGACCTGCATTTCTTTGAAACTTCTTTGGAGACTATTATTAAGAAGCAGTCCTAATGAAATTAAATCTAAGATTTGAATAATGTGTTCTGCAATAAAATGAATAAATAACTACATAAATAAATGAATGAATAATGAGTCCACAGATAAAGTCAGCACCACTGCATGTGGAAATTTCAGCACCTTGGAGAGTTCCACAAGTCTCAGGCATTAATATTAACCCATTGTTTGCTTGTACTTGTGAAGTTGTTATGGCTACTTAGCATGATAAACCTTAACCATAAACCAGACCCTGAACCTAACTAACTCTAACCTCTAATCCTAAATCTATCCCTAGCTTTAACTCCAATGTTAACACTAAGCCTAACTTAAAGCTCAAAAATAAAATGGACAGCAGTGTACAGTTCTCATTGTTTTTCTCAGGATTAATAAGAATAATATTATTTATTCATTCATTCATTATCTGTAACCCTTATCCAGTTCAGGGTCACAGTGCGTCCAGAGCCTACCTGGAATCATTGGGCGCAAGGTGGGAATACACCCTGGAGGAGGCAGAATAATATTATACTTCAGTAATTAATGAATCACAATATTACACTTTTTTTTTACTTTGCTTACAATAAATTCCAAGCTCACACATCCTCTGCTCAGTGGTTCACTGTAATCAGTCATCACAACATTATCAAGAAAGCCAGTATAATTAGTTACAGTTATTGCTCGTAGGTGTAATATTCATTAATTCATTAATTCATTGTCTGTAACCATTTGTCCAGTTCAGGGTCGCGCTGGGTCTGGAGACTACCTGGAATCATTGGGTGTAAGGCGGTGCAATGAATTAAACAATTTAAGGTGAAACCGTACAGGTATGTGTTTGTGTTAAGTATATGTATGTGATTATTGTGACTTACATGAGATATAAGCTTGATCATAATAAGTAGTAGCAGTTTGCATGATGAGGGCATCAATTTGGTGAATTCAAACTTAGTCTTAAGTACTGCATATCAAGGTGGTTCTGCTGTAAACAAAACTTATTGGATGAAATGTATACCATGTAACAAAACAAGAAACTTGATTTGGACCTGGGTCTGGACTTTCAGGTTTGACAACACCTGTGGCTGATGTTTGGCAGGTGCCTGCTTCAGCTTGGTGATCTTATGCTCATGTGCAGATAAGTAACTTTATATAATTGAACAAAAAGCTTAGAATTTAAGGGCTAACCTGGGTTTTCACACTCTGTCCATGCCTCAGAGTCTGTCATTCTCCCCTGTCTCCCCTCCCCTTAAACAGGCCCAGGTGACTGTCCTTCGCTTCGTGACTCGTGTCTGTTTGGATTGATCACAGTGAAGCATGTCTCCATGGCACGGTCAGCTCTCTCTCTCTCTCTTTCTCTCTCTCTCTGTCTCCCTCCCTCCCTCCCTCTCTCGCTCCATCAGAGACACTGCAGTGTGAGTGAGAGAGTGTAAAGCTTCATCATTCTCCCCACTTTCTGGAGCTGCCTTACCTAAAGCAGTGAATACCAACGCCTGTTTACTTTACAGAGAAGAGAGAGCAATTACTTCATCCCTCTTCTCTGACAGAAATCCAGTACCCGGCCTCAAGGTATTAGAAAACCCAAGCAGTGTAATGTAAATCTTTAACTAGCTGTATTTGCATGATGTCAAATCTCCATAAATCAATGAATTAACGCAACACTAGGTAGAATTTCTACCTTAAAATTACAGTCTCAACATAATTGTGATGTTTCACTGACCTGTAATTGGGACAACAGAGCCTCTCTCATTGGGGGAAATCACCCCTTACCTTCCCACGCCCTACTGATTTCACGACAGTGCTGTAAAAGTGAATTTCACTCTCTAGGGGGAGCCCAGCAGCTAAAATCAAAACTGGGGGTTCTTTAATATGGTTCTTTATGGAACTAAAAGTGGTTCTTCTATGACATCACAAAAAGAACCTTTTGTAGCACCTTCATTTTTAAGATTGTGTATTGTGTATAATGCTAGCTGCCGGATATCAGCTTCAGTTCCACCTACAGAACAGCAAATCCCATTTTCAGTGTGATTTTCAAAGGTCCCATTACCCAGCCCTGAGACACGCCAATTTAAATGTAGGTCCTTCTTTTGCAATTGCAAATGCAGTTGTGCCTTAAAAGGTACAATCTAGTAGTTTTCCTGAATCTGGCTCCCTCAATCATGAGAGAGAGAGCAGTGAATCGCGAAGGAGAGAAGGACCTGTTTGTATTATTACACTGTGCGTCCCTCTCCGAGGCATAAAAAACAACAGCCTTGAGCCACAACAAATAGCTCCTTTCACACTTCTTTAATTACTGGAAATGACAGACAGCCCCGGTGCTGCTTAGAGAATTCTAATACAACCAAACATCCCTCGCTGAAACAACAGCTCGTCCTTCCACCACTCCGACAGCCTCCTTTATTGGCGCTGAGCAGCAGAAAACAACGGTATGAATACATACACAAACAGAAACAGATGCAAATCTGTGCCTCGATGACTGCCTTTAAAAAAAAACAAACACATCTTGGAGAGAAGAGACCAGTCATGGAAAGAGAAAAACAAATTTTGTGCGTGGGTGCAATTTTCCAGCACAGTCAAGGACATGATCAGTGATTTTCACAAGCGGAAAGCTTTGGCAGTCTTTTATTTAAATCTGTTCAAACCGTCTCAACATTTAATACACGTGCTGTTTGCAAAGTGGGAGGTCCTAGTAAAATAAGCAGAGAAAGTGAGGAAGTCCTGAATTGTTGGGCTTTCATCCTGTTCTTCAATGATCAGAACTGAGCAGTTATAATTTGGGTGGTGGATTGTTTAGCATTGCAGTGTCACTGATGTGGTGGTGATGTGCTAATGTATGTTACACATCAATGCTGCTGGAGATTTTAAACACTCACTTTCCACACTTTAAACTCACTTTCCACTCTGTTAGACACACTTACCTCACTGGTTTACTTTGTAGGTGCAATGTCAGAGCCAGTAGCTCATCTGTTGCTGCATAGTGTGAGTCGCTCATGCTCTAGTCCTTCATAAGTGGACACAAGATGCCATCCACAGAAGGCTGCTGGCTGGATATTTTTGGTTGTTTGACTATTCTCAGTCCAGCATTGACACAGAGGTTTTTAAAAACTCTAGCACCACGGCTTTGTCTGATCTACTCACCATGTCAATGCCACAGCAGTGCTGAGAATGATCCACCACCCAAATCATACTGGTCCTGATCACTGAAGAGCAGGATGAAAGGAGGCTAAGAGCAACAGATGGACCACTGTCTGTAATTGTAGAACTACAAAGTGCACCTACATGGTAAGTACAACCAATAAGCTCACTGAAATACTTTGTCTGATTGGTTTAAAATAAATTACTGAAGCTGTTCCCAAAAAGCTAGCCCAGCTGGTCATGCGCCGCCAGTTTTTTACCTTGACAAAGCCATGACAAGAGCATTACAACGTCCCTCTGTGCTGACATGTTTCCCTGTGTGCTCCTGTTTTCATGTAGACTAAGATGAGGCTAATCCACAGCTGTGTGATGGTAACAGAATCACTATAATAAAAGCACATGGCAGGAGAGAGTGAGAGCCTGGCAAATGGTTCTGTTTGAATGCTTCTGCTCCATGTGACAGCTTCTTCCTCCCTTGAGATACTTCTAGCTGACAAGCAATCATAGAAGGTGTTCACAAGCAATCCCACAAGTACTCTCTCTGTATCTCTAACGGACTAGCACACTAACACATACCGACACATACAGAGAAAGAGTTCAACAAAGAGAGAGAGAGAAAGACACACGAAATGGGAGATAAAAGGGGCGTCTATCATACAGAGAAAAGTACATTTGTTTAACCCCGCCAAGTGCTTCTGAACTTGCTCTTCTTATTAGAGATGAGCGTCTCAGGCAAATTTGAGAGCTGACTTTCTAAGGCATTATCTCCTCCCCCTCAGCTGCTGTATCAGTCTCTACCCTTCTAGGCTTTACACTAGATGATGGCACAGTGTATTGAGGAGGTAA
The DNA here is from genome assembly GCF_029633855.1 of Hoplias malabaricus. NCBI lineage: Eukaryota > Metazoa > Chordata > Actinopteri > Characiformes > Erythrinidae > Hoplias > Hoplias malabaricus. The sequence continues at coordinate 43,174,741 of NC_089819.1, forward strand.
AGGCATTCAGGCACACAAACATTAAACCACAGTGAGGTCAGGTGGTGGGTTATTAGTTCTGGATCACGAGCACTGCTCCAACTCCTCCCAAAATTCAGAATGGATGTCTATTACTCTAGAGAACGCAGTTTCATTGATACACTGCTTAGTGTTGTGGTCATACTATACCTCTCTTCCAAACACTTGGCATTGAACATGATGATATTAGGCTAATTTTTAACCCATTGGAGCTATGAGGTAGGCACGGCCCCACCCATGTTTAACTTCCGTTTGCAACTTCCAGGTGTATATCATAGGCCCCATTTTCTTTGACATCACCATGAACACCGATGTGTACCTGGACACTACTGAACAGTCCATGAATCAACTGGATGATCATGACTTGACGAAGGGTTATTTCCAGCCAGATGGAACAAAATGTCACACATTGGCAAAAAGTACGGCAAAAAGTGTGCAACAGTTTATCAGAAATCTGTGACAGGGTCATTTCCAAGAGGCATTTCCACGGTTGCCATATCTGACACCACCAGACTTTTTCCTTTGCTGCTCTTCCCCCCAGATCTGCTTACAGATATGTTCAGGACCATGGAGCAATGTGTCAAAATGAGTCTGTCAGAAAACATAGATCACTTTCAGCATCACAAGTAATGCAATCGATTAACTTACGTCAAGGTATGTAGAATTTTCTTTTTTTTGGTTCAGACTGATTCATAGTAACGGGAGTTACAACAGATTATACGGAGAATACAACAGTATTCAGGGCCACTTTTGAGTGAATCTCCCTAAAATATTAGCAACCTAATTATTCAGTTATCAGTTATCTACTGTTATCTAATCCTATACTGTAGATCTAAGTCCACCCACACCAACAAATTTAGAGTAGCTTGTACCAAAATCTGTTAAAAATAGGCAACACTCAAATTACAGCAGTAGTTTTATAATGTCGTTGATGCATGAGAATATGTCCTATTTGGACAAGATTAGTTTTACCTGTGGACGTGGGGGTAAAGTAATTATTACCTGAGTATCTCGGTAGTTTTAATCCCATCTGAATAGACCATTTCAGTCATTTTTCCTGAGTGCGCACCCCCGTTTTAAAAAAAAATTCCTAAGCCTTTTACCTACGGTAAAACGAGCAGTAAAAATGACCACGCTCAAATTCACAAAACAATCTGTAGGTATGTTTTGTCCACACTAGTAGCCTCCATACATGTTATGAATGTGTGTAGTTTATAAAGTGTTTTTAATATCCGTTATAACTGTTTGAAGAATTAGTCGTTTTTTTGCCACCTTCTGTTTTTTGCTGTTATCTATTATGAAGGACAAGAAGGGCTGTATGTTTTTGGTGGGAAGGCTGATCTCAGAATAGTTGTGACAGTCTAAAAACTCCAGTAGCTCTGCTGTATAAGATCCACACGTGTGACCGCTGTGCGTTAATTAAGTAGCCCCTCCCATCTTTGTTATTTTCACAGTGATTTCTTATCCAGTGAGAATCCACCATCAGCATTATTGACGTCTTATGGAATAATTACATTACGCCAGCTCCACTTATAAAACAAATCCCATCTGACTAGAGCTTAAGTCTCTACATCTCCCAAGCAATGTAGCATTTCTGCCAACAAACCAGACATTGTGTTCCGTTCAAAGAAGAATATGTGCCTTTTTTTCTGAGGTTTCTGAGGACAACAACATCTTGAGAACTATAATGTGATAATGTGGTGAAGGTCACTAAGGGCCACACAGACAAGAGTGGGTCCTATAGATATAGTCACTCCTTTGTAAAACAGGTTGAAAGAACTACAAAAGATCACACTCCTCGAAGCAGCCCACGTACTGTACCACGGCAGAGCACAAGGCCTGAGAGTTGGGCTGACCTCCGGTGGAAGAACCAGTGCTAAAGGCTGAGAGGAAGGAGATAATGATAACATGAACACAAATAAAAACAATCTATACCTCTCCACACTTTAAACCATACAGATTTTCCAACCAATATGTGAAAAAATATATACCCTGACCAGCCATAATATTTATACCAACTACTAGTTTCTACAGCACTTTTTAGTCATCATCACTCATACTTCTTATTTTATCACTCATTTAATCACCCGCTACTTTACTAAGTGTAAATGTGTTAAAGGTACAGGACAGGTGAGTGTGTACGTGGAGGACAGGACAGGTGAGTGGGGCGCTGTGTTGTGTTACTGCAGCTGCCGGTGATGAATTACATAAAGTTCACATGGAACTGGTGGCACTGAGCATGCATTAACGGTGCCAGTGGGGCTTGGTATAGCCTTAAGGCCTATTCACACCAAGTACTATTTTTTTCACACACACAAAAAAAGAATGGATGTGGTTTTTAATGTAATGGAACCTACACAGCACGTCTGATACATTTTTTGTCTCAACACTCTGAAATCACAGGAAGACCCTGGAAGAGGAAGAAATTGGTTCATTGAATAGGAGTGATAATGAATTCATCATTTTACTTTAATCACTGCAACTAAAAGACACACGGAATCAAGTTTAGTAGTCAGTCTGTTGATGGTTTCTTAAGCTTTTGTGTTACGAAAAGCTGCTGCAAACAAGACTAGCTGTTCAGCTTCCATATTCCTGCCTATTTGTTTGGTCTGCAACCATGACAACAGCGCTCTGATTGATCAGTCTGATTTTAACACATCCATAAAATGCAGAAAATAGAACAGGTTCTAATTCACAATCTAACGCAGCGTCACAGTCTGTCGGTTTGAAACTCAGTGTGAAAGACACCGTTGATATACTGTGTGTTTGTTTCCAAAACTTGACATGTGTTCTTTTTTTGGACTCTACTCGTAAAGGCCTTTAGACACCAGGCAGGTAACTGTGGACTTACCATTATTACTGGGTCTGGGACATGGCTGAGACTTCCAGAGGTCTCGAGGGCTTAATTCAGCGAAACACTGCCGAGGGGAGTTGCCTACCTGAGGACTCCTGTTAAGAGATAATGATGCAGTGGCTGAGGTGGGTACACATGGGCTGGGCCCAATGAGTAACCTTCGGTGTTAGGTTTAGCTGGTTGTTGATTGGATCATAAACAGCTGCAACATCCCCATTATTTTGGTTGAGGATTTAAATGGCCAATGGTAGATGATTACAGGAATATAAAAAGGTGAAAAAAGAGTGAAATAATGTAACACACTCCATAAAATTTCACAAATTAGCCAACATATCTTTAACAAAAGCAATAGCTTCGGACCATCTCTCAACCATAGTGGCCTTAGCATGATGTAGCCTGGCAGTGACTTGAGTTTAAACATACCACAGACTCAACGTGAAATTTAAGAACAGTTTTCTTGACCACAGTACGGGCAGCCGTAATTATTTTCTTTTCACAAAAATTTATATTGAAACAAAATCTTGACCTAGCATCACTCACTCACTATTTCACCCAATCACTAATGAACTCACTTAATCTCTCAGTCACTCACTCATCAACAACTTCACTCACTCATCCACTACCTCATTCAAACACTCTTTTCTTTCAGACTTTCTCTCTTTTAACCTCTCGGTCTGTCATTCACTCAGCCTCTCTCTCTCTCTCTGTCACTCACTGACTCACTCACAACATCATCCATTCACACACACACATACACTCTCTCTCTCTCTCAAGCTTTCTCTGTCACTCACAACCACTCTCTCTGTCATTTACTTACCACCTCTCTCTTTCTCTCTGAATTACTCACCACCTCTCTCTTTCACTCACTCACAACCTCTCTCTCTCTCTCGCTCTCATTCACTGTCACTCTCTCTGTTGGCTGGATTTAATGAGTGTCTGAACTGGAGCATTGGCTCCTGCTGGAATCAATAGCCCAATCTGCCCCCTGCTTACCTGGGTGCCAGTCAGATCAATACAAGCTCGTCTTTATTTAAGACTGCGCTCCACACCCCCATCCTTCATTAGCCTGAGTGAGCGAGCATGAGTGAGTGAGTGTGTGTGTGTGTGTATGTGAGAGAGAGAGAGAGAGAGAGTGTGTGAGAGAGAGAGAGAGAGAGAGAGAGAGAGAGAGAGAGAGAGAGAGAGAGAGAGAAAGAGAGAAATTTTTGGTTTGCTCTGAAATGAAGTAAGCACATGAAAATGTTGCACAGACCTGGCAGCTCATCAGTGAACTGATAGCTGCTGGAATAATCTGTGACAGTGTTGGATAACGACAGACAGGAATTTTGGGGCAATTCAGTGATGTTGATAGTACATGTATTCTGACAGAGGGAGGCCAACAGTGATGCTTGGGCTGTGTTTATATTAAGGCTATCATGATACATCGGTTAAATCACTGATTATGGTTCAATTGGTTTTTTTTGTTGTTGTTGAACAGATAGCTTCCACTGAACTGGGTCCTGGGGTTTTGGGTGTCGATTCTCACCTCAGGTCACTGTCCAGTGTAGGGTGTTCTCTCTGTTTCTGGGATGGTTTACTCCAGGTGCTCTGGTTTCCTTCCACAGTCCACAACATAAGGTGTGACACTGCTGAGCATTTTTGGATTTTTTTTTTACCCCAAGACCAATCATGTTTTTCATTGATTTCCATTATTTAAAGGAACACTAGGTAAGAACTGATAGACCTGATGGTCGTTCTTTTACTTCTGCTCCTTCTGTGAAAGTGTGAGAAAAGAGAAAGTAATGTGGATAATATCAGGCCAGTCATAACCAATGCATCACCTTGGGTACACCTTGAGACTTTACAGGGGACATACTCTACACCTTTCCAGAAGCGACACACCCTCTGGGGTCTTAATGAAACTGCCGTGACATTTAGCCAAAGTACCACAAGGAACTGCACTGTCTTATTTCAGCTTTCTGTGGTTTATCCCCTTTAAGGAAAGGAAAACGAGTTCTGGTTTCCCCTTTCATATTGCCTTTAAGAGCATAGGACAGATGAAACAATTTCAGTGTTTTATGCCAATTTTTTCTTTTTTCTACATGTCCAAGGCAGTAACTCTTCCACTGTTTAAGAGCGTATGACGACATAAAGAAGTGGTTCAAATTAGATTTTAACAGATCTGATTTGTGCTTACATGCAGCCCTGAAGATATCAGATGTGTGTCACATTGGGGCAGAGAATCAGATCTGTGCCACTTGAGCCCTGTAATGTGAACATAGCTCAAATTCTCTTCTTTGAAGTTCTTCTTCTGTTATTCTCAATGACTGACTCTCGGAGCTGGAGGACGATCCCCAGCCTCCACTGTCTCCACACATTCTCTCGGAACGTGCGGGATCTGTGTTCAGCTCCATTAAAGATCTCTCGCCTGCCTCTAGCCCTTAAAGCAGTCTCTCTCTCTCTCTCTCTCTCTCTCTCACACACACACCTCACTCTTTCCCTCTCTCTCTCTCTCTTTCTCTCTCACATACACACACACACACACACACACACACATAGGAGCACATTTTCAAGCAATTTCTTTGTCTTCATCTCACTCTTTCCCTCTCCCTCTCTCAATATCTCTCACTTTCAGACTCTCTCACACACATCTCACACGCTCTTTCTCTTAGTCTCTCCCTTTCACACAATTTCTAGTGAGCTCTCTCTCTCTCTCTCTCTCTCTATCTATCTATCTATCTCTTGCTTTCTTGCTCTCTCACATTTTCCAGTCATCTCTCGTTTTCTTCTCTTCTTACTCTCTCCCGCTTCCTCTCTCTCTCTCTCTGTCTCTCACACATCTCACACTCTCTTTCTTTTAGTCTCTCCCTTTCACACATTTTCTAGTGATCGCTTTTTCTGTCTCTCACTCTCTCTATGTATCGCTTTCTCTCTTTTCTCATACGTTTCCTAGTCATCTCTCTCTCTCTCTCTCTCTTTCTCTATCTATCTATCTATCTATCTATCTATCTCTTGCTTTCTTGCTCTCTCACATTTTCCAGTCATCTCTCGTTTTCTTCTCTTCTTACTCTCTCCCGCTTCCTCTCAAAATCTCTCCCTCTCCCTCTCTCAAGTTTTTAGTAATCTTTTTCATCTCTCTCTCTCTCTCTCTCTCTCTCTCTCTCTCTCTCTCTCTTTTTAACTCTCATTCTCATTGTAGGCCACTCTTACTTTCTCTCTGTTTCTCATCCTTGTCTCTCACTGTGACAGGAAAGCATTTCTTTAATGCCATCATACACCTCACTGAGGAAGGGAATGAATGATATTTATTTCTTCACAATGTCAAGGACACTGTAATCCTGTAGATGAAGGAAAAAGGAAAGTTGGGAATGGCTGTTCTCTCTGCCCTGTTTACAGTAACTGAAGTGGGATGCTTTTGTTTTTCCCCAGAAAAAAAAGAAAAAACCCTTCCATAGAACATACTAGCTGCACCCTCCTCGCTGTAATCAGGTTTCCACCGCCCTAAGCAGAGATAACGAATGATGGAGGATTGTTTTTTTTTCTCTCTGTCTCCCTCTGTGTTCTGTGGAACAGAGGAGGAGAAAAACCTTGAATGAGTTATTTATCGCAAGGACAATCTAGAGGTTGCATGCAGCTGTTGAGAAATCCGTGCTCCATTAGTGCACCGCTGCAGGGTCTTAAAGCATGTGACCAGACCAACACACTGGTATCAGCTCCAGGTATCCACTGCACTCCTGTGGGCCAGTCCCTGACTAGACCGTGTGAACAGCACAACTCATCAAAATCATCTAATGTACACAGACTATATGTAAAAAAGCCCAACATTTCACCACCAAAAATTGAAAAAAAAAACAAGTGATTATTATGTTTACTCATACTCATTACTCATGTGCTACTCACAAAACTAAGTAAATGTGTTCCTCTTGAATGAAGCAGTTTGTATTCCATAAAGTAGGTCAACATACAGGGTGACCATATGTAAAGTACAGTTTGTTTAGCTTCATGATACCTTCAGGTCACTAGATGTCAGAATAAAGCAATAAGCCACGAGAGACTGTGTGTTACTGTGATTTTATCACGGGGAAGGTTAGTTTTGATATGATGTAAAGTGAATATACGTGAACAAAATGTGTTCATGTAAATTCAGGTTTTTTTTTAGCTGAGTGAAAAACTTACATTTCTTTCCAATTTCTAAAAGGACTCTTACTCTAGACTCTGGGCATTCGACAGCTCAACAGCACTGCCTTTTAGTGATACTCTAAAATCCTCACTTTTACAAACCGAATTCCAAAAAAGTTGGGACACTGAACAAATTGTGAATAAAAACTGAATGCAATGATGTGGAGGTGCCAACATCTAATATTTTATTCAGAATAGAACACAAATCACAGATCAAAAGTTTAAACTGAGAGAATGTATCATTTTAAGGGAAAAATGTTGTTTCAAAATTTCATGGCGTCAACAAATCCCAAAAAAGTTGGGACAAGGCCATTTTTTACCACTGTGTGGCATCCCCCCTTCTTACAACACTCAACAGACGGCTGGGGACAAGTTTCTCAAGTTTAGAAATAGGAATGCTCACCCATTCATGTCTAATACAGGCCTAACTGTTCAATCGTCTTGGGCCTTCTTTGTCGCACCTTCCTCTTTATGATGAGCCAAATGTTCTCTATAGGTGAAAGATCTGGACTGCAGGCTGCCATTTCAGTACCCAGATCCTTCTCCTACATAGCCATGATGTTTTGATTGCTGCAGAATGTGGTCTGGCATAATCTTGTTGAAAAATGCAGGGTCTTCCCTCAAAGAGATGACGTCTAGATGGGAGCATATGTTGTTCTAGAACCTGAATATAGTTCTCTGCATTAATGGTGCCTTTCCAGACATGCAAGCTGCCAATGCCACAAGCACTCATGCAACCCCATACCATCAGTGATGCAGGCTTCTGAACGGAGCATTGATAACAACTTGGGTTATCCTTGTCCTCTCTGATCCGGATGACATGGCGTCCCAGTGTTCCATAAAGAACTTGAAATCATGACTCATCTGACCACAGAACAGTCTTCCATTTTGCCACACTCCATTTTAAAAGACCCCTGGCTCAGTTCAAACGTCTGAGCTTTTGGAGCTTGCTTAGAAATGGCTTCCTCTTTGCACTGTAGAGTTTCAGCTGGCAACGGCGGATGGCACGGTGGATTGTGTTCACTGACAATGCTTTCTGGAAGTATTCCTGAGCCCATTCTGTTATTTCTTTGACAGTGGCATTCCTGTTTGAGGTGCAGTGACGTTTAAGGGCCCGGAGATCACGAGCATCCAGTAGAGTTTTACGGCCTTGACCCTTACGCACAGCAATTGTTCCAGATTCTCTGAATCTTTTGATGATGTTATGCACGGTTGATGATGATAACCTAAAAGTCTTTGCTATTTTACGCTGGGTAACACCATTCTGGTATTGCTGCACTATCTTTCTGCGCAACAATGGTGGAATTGGTGATCCTCTTACCAACTTGGCTTCAGAGAGACACTGACACTCTAAGAAGCTCTTTTTATACCCAATCATGTTGTCAATTGACCTAATTAGTGTTAACTGGTCTTCCAGCTGTTCGTTATATGCTCAATTTCCTTTTTCCAGCCACTTATTGCTACTTGTCCCAACTTTTTGGGGATTTGTTGACACTGTGAAATTTTGAATCAACATATTTTTCCTTTAAAATGTTACATTTACTCAGATTAAACTTTTGATCTGTCATCTATGTTCTATTACGAATAAAATATTGACATTTGCCATCTCCACATCATTGCATTCAGTTTTTATTCACAATTTGTTTAGTGTCCCAACTTTTTTGGAATCCGGTTTGTAACTTAAACAGAGAGAACTTGGTATTGTTTAGTATATGATATATATCACTACAATCTGAATCCGCTGTAAACAACGGTTAAACAATGACATTTTATTTTTTAGATGGGTTTAACATTGCACGACCGCAGCACACCAGTGTCAATATCTCACATTATAGCAATCCCTCTCGTGTATTATTGAGTAATTATATTTATCTGGACAATCTCCTTACACCATTCACCCACTGTAAACCCATCCAATCTATCAAAAAATTTCCATGCACTCTAGCTCACTACCAAGGTTTAAAATGGTGGTGCATTGATATGGAAGTCAGATGTTGTGAGATAGTCATATCGTGTACTTTACAACAGCTTTGAACGCGGCTCAACAAACCATATTTTAGGACTGGAACTATCCGTTATATAATATAGGTTTTACAGCATAAAATAAGCAAGTACGTTTTTATTCACTGTTTGAATGCTACAGAAACACAATTTTAATTTGAATTGTTAAGTTACACTTTCTGTATTGCCATTAGCCGTCTCCTGAGTTTGGAGACATTTCCATAATATTTTTGCTGATATGAAAAAACACAGAAACATATTGTATTATTTTCAGTGACATACTACTGTGTAATTCTCAATCCCATTGTGGGTCTCTCTTACTCAACATTTCATCCATCAGGCTCATGTTTATTTTTTTCTGGTCATCCCATGTAAATTCAATGTCAGAGCATTGGGTATTACCTTAAATAATACAGCATTATCATGCAAAATGCCTGTTATTGATAAGGTAAATCTGAACAGACTAATATAGCCTATTTCAATAACTGTGAGAGCCCTCTGTATGTGTGTGTTTGTGTGTGTGTGTGTGCCAGTACTGTTTGATAGTAAGGTATCGCACCATTTGCCCAGTACTGGAGGGAAAAGCACAGGATTTGAGGTCCACAGGAGACTAATTGTGAGGTTTTTGGGACTTAGGTGTAAAAGAGGAGAGGGCCATGGTGTTTAATTCCAGAGACAGAGAGCAGAAGAAGAAGATCTGAGGACCTTAAGGGTTTCATTTTGCTCTCGGAGCGCTCCAATTAATTTTCAAGGCACTTAAGCCGGCGGCCTGGGAGGAGAGGCATCTGTGGAGCGTGCATGTGTTTGAGCATGTGATAGCTGCTCATGCTGCACACCTGTAGCTTCCTTTCTCCTCTCCTTCTCTGTCTAATTCCCTTTTCCCTCTGTTGTTCTCCCATTTCTCTCTCATGCACCCTCTCTCTGACTCACCCAGACATTCTACTAGTGAGTGGATGTTAAAAACCCTCCTCCAAAAGTTACAGTGCAGTTTCTACAGTGCTGAGTCTTACAGCTCAGTGAAACATCACAATGGTTTTAAACCTGTAAAATTAATGTAAAAATACTCCCTAGTGTTCAAATATCAAATTTGTTATCAAATATGTTAGGCACTAAGCCATAGACACAGAACCAGTGTTAATTTCATAAACAAAAACTATGACAAAAAATATCCGGTGAAGATCTATTTTCACAAACAAAACAAGACAAAAATATAAATAATCATTTGAGGGTGAGAACTATAAGGAAATATTTCCCTCTAGTAGTCAATGAATAAAAACAAACAAAAAAAAAACAGCGAAAGACTCATAAATGACTCATGAAAATAAGTGAAATAAAAACTTTGTCTTTTTGCTGTTGTCAGGGCAACGATTGCGACTGTTCAGAACAGCGAAGCGGAGTCGACTCCCTCAGAATTGACTCTTCCAGTGTCTTGGAGTCGCAGTTGGCCATAGATCCATGGAATTGAAGCCTTGGAGTCTACTCAGTTTCAGCTTGCGAGAGCCATTTGCAACACAGTTTGAACTTAATGTTAAATAAATGCAAAATTTATTTAAAAAAAAATATATATACATGGCGGGCGGCATGGTGGCGCAGCAGGTAGTGTCGCAGTCACACAGCTCCAGGGGCCTGGAGGTTGTGGGTTCGATTCCAGCTCCGGGTGACTGTCTGTGAGGAGTTGGTGTGTTCTCCCCGTGTCCGCGTGGGTTTCCTCCGGGTGCTCCGGTTTCCTCCCACAGTCCAAAAACACACGTTGCAGGTGGATTGGCAACTCGAAAGTGTCCGTAGGTGTGAGTGTGTGAGTGAATGTGTGTCTGTGTTGCCCTGTGAAGGACTGGCGCCCCCTTCAGGGTGTATTCCCGCCTTGCGCCCGATGATTCCAGGTAGGCTCTGGACCCCCCGCGACCCTAAATTGGATAAGCGGTTACAGATAATGGATGGATGGATATATACATGGCCATATTCCTTCCATAATTTTGAGGTTAACATTTTAAAATGTAACAAAATTTTTAAGCTATTGTTCATTAAATTAGTGACAAGTAAAAAAAATCTTTAGGAAAGCATGACTATAATTAGGATATTTATCCCTATTGTAATGGACTAAAACTAGACTATATAATTTAAATTAGTGTTGACCAAACTCACTTAATTAACACTGCACTGAACAACATAAAATCAAAAAACAACCACGTCAAATGGACATATGTAGAATTAGTGTTAATCAGGGGACCCAGGTGTAGTTTATTAGCCTTGTGCATGTCAAATACAAACATCAACGTTAAACATGCTTTTGTCAGTACGCCAACCATGTGTTCCTTAATTTGCACTTTTAAAAAGCATAACCAGAGCTGGGAATTAAAGACCCAGACAAGCCTAAACAAACAGATAAGCTGAGCCCTGTTCACACAAGCGGGCAATTTGGCGAGGATGCCAGAGGGGCATAGTGAAGGCATGTTCTCAGCTGAGCTGATACACAGCGTGTGGGTGTCTGGGTGATTATACTGGGAACTCCACAGTGGGGAACAATCAGAAAGCTCTGTGTGAGAGATGTAGGCTTGGAGGATGATAGAGCGACAGGAAGGAGGGAGAAATACACACAGAGATAAGGACTGGGAGACAGAGAAAGGAAAAGAAAAGGGAGGTCCACAAATCTGCTCCTGCTCTCAAGAGAGAGATTCACAGATAGAAGTGGGTGATAGGACGATATGATATCATTATCAGGATGAATTGCATCACATAAAGCTTTTCTGAGTGCACTATGCGTATCATGAGCACTTCCAATGGCCAATATTATGTGCTATTAAAAGACATTTATAGCATTTTGTAGATACTCTTACCCAGAGTGTCTTACACTTCTAATCTCGTTACAGATGGAGGCGAAAGTAAAGCCAGAATTCTTGTCCATGAACTCATCTTGGTGTTGTATCTGGGTAAGGAACCAAACCATTGTATTCTGTGTAGAAGGTAGTGATGTTATCCACTACACTACACAAAGCAGAAGAATATTTAGAAGCTCGTGTTTTTGACCTAGGTCAGAAAATTTAAAGAAGAAATCAAATTATATTGATTCTTTTTTGTGTTTACATCTTTTCTATGAAGTGTACTCAAATTAAATGAAAATGTCTTTGTAGTCCCTGAGTGAACCAGTTTATGCTCCATAGAGTTGGTCACTTAAACGAGCGCAGCCATGTGTAAAACAGGTTTAGTACAGAATCTCTGAAACACCCAGGACAGCAGGTGTCAGGATCACAGCTGCTTCATAACATTACAAAGAATCATTGGACTGGCTCTTTTAAATATTACAATGTCAGTGCCAGGAATTCAGCACAAGTTCATTCATTCAGTCTTTCATTGTCTGTAACCGCTTATCCAGTTCATGGATATGGGGGGTCCAGAGCCTACCTGGAATCACTTGGCACAAGGAGGGAACACACCCCGGAAGGGGCGCCAGTCCTTCGCTGGGCGACACATGCACTCACACATTCACACCTATGGACACTTTTTGAGTTGCCAATCCACCTACCAACGTGTGTTGCCTACACAGACACAGGGAGAACCCACCAAACTCCTCACAGACAGTCACCTGGTGCAGGAATCGAACCCCCAACCCCAGATCCCTGGAGCTGTGTGACTGCGACACTGCCTGCTGCATCACCGTGCCGCTCTCAGCACAAGTTGCCTGTTTTAATAAAAGTAATCCTGTATAGTATTTGGCATTTGAAATCAAATTTGTTAAAGTATGCACTACGTGTGCATTTTATCTGCTTTAGCTAATCATGTTTCAGAAACAGCACAGTTTGTATAGACAATTGTGAAAATGTCTTCTCCACCTCCAGTATATGTCCTGTTTCTTTAATTCCTCTTTAGGAAGTCTTCTTCAAAGAGCAAATAGACTCCAAACAGTTGAAATGTATCAAAACATACTACCCTTGTTTAAAATACAAAATATACCCCCAAAATGATTGGTCTACATGCTGATGCTGTGGGTGTTCTCTTTCATTATTCATTCATTCATACATTCATTATTTGTAACCGCTTATCCAGTTCAGGGTCGCGGTGGGTCCAGAGCCTACCTGGAATCATTGGGCGCAAGGCGGAAATACACTCTGGAGGGGGTGCCAGTCTTTCACAGGGCAACGCACACACACACTCACACATACGGACACTTTTGAGTCACCAATCCACCTACTAACGTGTGTTTTTGGACTGTGGGAGGAAACTGGAGCACCCGGAGGAAACCCACGCGGACACGGGGAGAACACACCAAACTCCTCACAGACAGTGACCCAGAGTGGGACTCGAACCCACAACCTCCAGGTCCCTGGAGCTGTGTGACTGTGACACCACCTGCTGCACCTCCGTGCCGCCCCTCTTTCATTATACAAATGAAAAATAAATAAATAAATAATAAACAAGTAAATAAATAACCAAGCAAATACTTGTACATAATGTGAACATGAATGTACTATAAAGAAGGGCTTTCAAAATGTTGGACACAAGCCCCCCTCAGTTTGTCTACACAAACCTGATATGATTACATGCAAATTAGCCTTATGTCATCACCAGAGGTAGAAGTGGAATTTGGCAGGTAGGCATACCTGTTATTTAATTACTAACTGAAGGTGCCAGAAAGCCCTTTCAGGTCACTCAAATCCATTTCAAACCCTAGGCATCAACATATAAAAGCTGGATAATGTTTTGGGTGATCCATTGGCACAGCAGGGCTTTCCAAAACTATCTGCACATTTGTCTCTAAAGAAAAATATAGATCTCCAAAATAGTAACTTTATAGCAAAATAAAAAAACATTCTTAATGTTCAGTGGATGAAAATGTAGTAAATAAACATAGCACAAAAAGTAAGGACATTTGTGTTTGGTAGATTATTTATTTGTTGTAACAATGCTTCTTGGCAATAAATCTTATACCGTTGAAAAGCCTGTTAATTTCTCTTTTAAATTGTGCCACATTTGTAAGGAACATGCATTTGTGGGATGAGCAGTAGAGCTGAGTATGTGGGTTGCGCCCATGAAAAATTTGCCAAATCCTCTCTGTTAATGCCAAACAGCTTATTCTGTCATTGACTCAACAGGAGCCTCAGTAGTGTGTGGAAGAACCATACATAGCCACCACAGCCTGGCACCTTCTCCTCATGCTGGTCACCATCCTGGTCACACACTGCTGTGGGATGGCATCCCATTCTTCAACCAGCATTTGTCTCAAGTCAGTCAACATGGCTGTGTTGGTCACTGTGGCATGAACAGCACACACAAGCTGATCCCACAAGTGTTCAGTGTGGTTAAGGTCAGGACGCTGGCAGGCCATTCCATCCTCTCCACTACCAAAGATTGGAGGTAGTCTCTGATAAACCCCGCTCTGTGGGGGCAGGTGTTGTCATCTTGGAGGATAGAGTTCGGTCTCACACTGTGGAGATATGGGATTGCCACTGGTTGCAGAATTTCATCTCGATATCTCTCTGTATTGAAATTGCCTACAATGATGACAAGCCTCGTTTTTCCAGTGAGGGAGATGCCGCCCCACACCATCACACAAAATTAGCTGTTTGACAATGGCAGAGAGGATTTGGCTAATTTTTCATGGGCGCTACCCACATACTCAGCTCTACTGCTCATCCCACAAATGCATGTTCCTTACAAATGTGGCACCATTTAAAAGAGGAATTAACAGTCTTTCCAATGGTATAAGAGTCATTGCCAAGAAGCATTGTTACAACAAAGAAATAATCTACTAAACACAAATGTCCTTACTTTTTGTGTTATGTTTATATATATATGCCAAGTAATTAATTATGAAAGTTTCACACAATGTGAAGGACAACTGCTGTGTTCAAATAATCTACAAAATCTAAAAATGGAAAGAAATGGAGATACATGTTGGCTTTTGGACAGCGGTGATATGTAAAACCTGTTTCAGTCATTACCAGCATGCATTGTTTTCTGCTTCAGTGATGTAGCCAATGGGGACTGTTGGACGGAGGCAAATCAATCATGAGCATGCATTAGAATATTAGGGTTATGCCTACATATGGCCTGATAGGACCGATACAGAATGTTTTATTAGATTTCTTGTTTTATCTGATTCAGATTTGGCTTGAGGTTTTATATACAATCAATATCAATCAACTTTAATATAATATAAACATTTTATAATAACGATGTTCCCTAGGACTTTAACCTTTGGAAATTGGTCATAAACATTAAAGACATTCTATAAAATTATATTACTCCACCTCCCCATGTTAAAAATTAATTAGAATTGTTCTGCATCTGAAAAAGCGAATGTACTGTAATCTGCACCATGTCTTAATGTTCCGTGGTCTTATATTAGTGTTAGATAGCCACCCACACCCCCAACAGGGGAAGACGCACAGAGAGTTATGGTGGAGGTCATCCATTCTGAGCCACTCAGCTCCATCACACAGGCACCGGAGGCCATCCTTAAACGTTCAGTCATGATGCTTGTATTTTCACAAGCGCACACACACTCACACACACGCACACAACCTCCTCTGAGTGTATTTATTTCTCCCATGCTCAGAGTAATTAAAAGAGACATAACTCACACACTCTCTCTCTCTCTCTCTCTCACACACACACACACACACACACACACACACACAAACACAGACACGACTAGAATAACCTCTCAGATTACGTCAGAAGCTTTCACTCTGAGCCATGGATATCAGAGGTGTAATCAGATGAGAGGACTTCATGCAAGTTGGTCTGCTTCAAAATGTGAAGAGTAGCAGACAGGATGAAGAGAGAGAGAGAGAGAGAGAGAGAGAGAGAGAGAGAGATAAACAAGTGCCAGACTGTGACATGTGTGCCAAACTGGCTGTCATGCTGGAGATGTGATGGATGCTTCTGAGCCCTCCTAGACACCTACCATCTTCATTCTCTCTCTCTCTCTCTCTCTCTCTCTCTCTCCCATCAGGTTTACAGACAATGCCATCTTTTCTCAATTCCCTCTTTCATTGTTTATTTGTGATCAATTTACTGATCTTGAAAGTGTGTACACCTCTGAAATGAAAAGTATTATTAAGGAGCTTACCCCCTTTGCTGCAGTAACAGCTTTACTCTTCTGGGATTGCTTTACAATAGATGCTAAAACATGGGTCATGTGAAATTTGGCTTTACGAAATGGTGGTGTATTACATATTTTTGGTAGATTGTACAGTAATAAGTGGGTATAACCAAAATATATCACTATGAGCTTTTATGTCTTTGTCTGATACACAGCTGACTCTCTTTAAAAATATTTACAAATGTCCATTGCTCCATGAAAAAAATAAATAATAAAACAAGGCTCTGACAAAGAAAGCATTAACTGCTCATGCATTCGGAAGGCTGTGGCATTATGGGAAATTTAGTGCCTGTAGAGAACTTGCAGGTTGTGTCCTGTTGTTCTGTTCAGCATTTCAGGACTTTTTACCACCATGATTTTAGTGGGGCACAGCAACATTTTACTGGGGCATGTCTGGGGCTGGCAGGATAAAGCAAAGGTCTACTAAGGCCAGCCCCATAATACACACAGAGAATTCATGTTGTGCCTCCTGCACACGCTGCACAGGTGCTGCCCCATGCCTAAAGCCCACTGAATATTTCCAGTTGTAAGAATGCATCTAACATGGAAAAACTCTATGTGTGTAAGAGCAACTCCTGAAAATGCCCGGACCTGATTCTCCATACAGTTAAATGTGAAAAATGGCTTATGTTGAGCAGCTGCATGCGCACGTAAGATTAGTCTGCGTCACAGTGACAGGAGTTGGCTGGGATGATGTAAAGCATGACACTGCTGGACTCTGGAGCAGTAGGAAAGTGGTCTCAGTAGAGATGATTCATGCTTCAGAACCTGGCAGTCAGCTGAATTAGTCTGAGCTTGGTGGATGCTAGGAGAGCTCTTTCCACTGAAATACACAGTGCTAACAGTACAGTTTGGTGGTGGAGAGATAATGGTCTGAGGATGTATAGACTCTTTAAATAACTGCTGTGTCTGATCCACTTGTACCAGTGCAACACTTACTAACACACCACCACCACGTCAGTGTCACTGCAGCACTTAGAATGATCCACCACCCAAATCATAGCTTCTCTGTGGTGGTCTTTTGGGGGTCACTGAAGCACAGGGTGAAATTGGGATAAGAAAGTATGCAGAGAAACCGATGGACTACAGTCTGTAAAAGTAGAACTACAAAGTGCTCCTGTATGGTGAATGGAGTTGATAAAATGGACAATGAGTCTGTCGAGCTGTCTCAACCACATTTACAGATATTTTTGCTTTTTAAAAGACTCGAGCCTGACCACCAACCTTCTGCACACTTGGTTCTGTACATTTCAGACTGCTGTAATCAAGCAGTTCTGTTTCAGTGCAGTTGAGTGGTCTGATGTCTTGCACTGATGTGTACTTTTACCAAAAGGCAATTGTTCCCAGACTCTTGATATCATCTACTGATGAGGAACTCCAGAAGTGCTATTGTACAATATATAAATTGCATATGCCTGGAAATACCCAGAAGGATTGACACCCTATACTTTTGTTATTCTAGCTGTGGCACAGATATAGGCTTATCCATCATTCTTGGCTGCGTTCTTCTTGGGTGAATGCTCGGAAAGCTGTGCAGTCTGTTCAGGCATGTTCTGTACTGACACATACACACACACACACACACACACACACACACACACACACACACACACACAAACACACACACACACACACACAAACACACGCATATATCCACAAGCCTGTATTGTTTTCTTTTTCTCATACTAGATGTTTGCAGTGAAAAGCCAATGGCAGCTTGTCCACCCTGGCAGCTCGGATGTGGCTAACAGCTTGTGAGAAAATAACTTCTCTCGCCTGGCTAGGCTGTTCTCCCACAGAAAAACAACACTTGGGCTGACCGCTCACTGCCAACAATGGCTGAAAACTACAACAAATATTAGACGGTTATAAACCTGTTGATTTGCAATTGTAACCAGTCCAGACTGGGGGAAGAGCTGGCTCTCTAGTATTTTTGTGATTTCAGACTTGGGGTGTTTTGAGTGTGCGTGTCTGTGTGTGTGTGCGCGCATGTGTGTGTGTGTGTGTGTGTCTGAGTGAGAGAAAGAGAGTGAGTGAGCTCCAATGTAACTGTTTACACTCACTGAAAACCATATAGGCTCTATACCCATTGAGTCAGCACACATGTTCACTGTGCACAACCAGCTTGTCAATACAATGAGCCTAACACCACAAAGCCCAATGCCAAGCATCCACTAGAGTGGTATAAATCCACCAAACACCAGGCAGTGGAATAGTGGAACGGCATTCTTTGGGAAATTGGAGCTCCACACTGTATTATTGAGACAAGTTCTTGTGGTGTTTTTGATCCATGACTATGGGTGCTTTGGACATTGGTCTGTTTTCACTCTTGCTGCGGTTCATTTGGGCAGGTGTGAAAGAAATAATCTCACTCGGATGTGGACCGAAACAACCATACAACCATCCAACCTTGATACAAACCAAGGGGAGAACGCTCTGAGATTACCCATGTCTTAATTTATTCAGACCAGAACAAAGACACTTCAGGTGTAAAAACTCACTAAACATCCAACATCAGAATCTGGCCTCACTAAAGTTCTTGTGGAACCAAATCCTTTCAAATGTTGCATTATTTTGGTGGCTCAGGGTATAGCAGGGGCTGGGGGAGCTCCCAGAGGAGCTCGCAACATGCCCAGCTGCTGACCCTCTCATGTTTAAGGGGCTACCTAAATTTTTTAATATTGTTATATTGTAATATTGGGTTTAATATTGTTGTTTGGGGGGTTTGTGTGTTGCATGTATGTGTGGGCTTGGTGTGTAGTGAGATATGCAGGGTCTCACCTTCTCTTGGAAGGTGGCCTGTGGGCATGTGGTACCCCTGAATCTCGTTACACAGCAAGCCCAAATTACTGCTCATTCCCTTGCTTCATTTTCCCTTGTGCCATTTTAAGGTTGAACACAGTAATGGCTCAGTCTCATTACCCCACCTTTGAGGTACCCCATGACCCCACAAATTAATACTCTATATACTTCAGAGAGAGAGAGAGTGAGAGAGAGAGAGTGAGAGAGAGAGTGAGCTTGTATTCTGAGACAAGCTGACAGCACAAAAAGTCTCTTGTAGTATAATCCTCAAGGTGAGACTGATGAGTAAATGCATCATTGCTAATGCAGCGTGCACTATGTTTTTTGCTTGTGTACAGCGTGCTGACAATGTTAAAACTTCACATAAATCAATATGTCACTGTACACCGTCTGAGTTCATTACTTAGTGAGAGCAATAAAACAAAACAACAATATCAGAATGTGACAGAGTTATTGATGTCAATTTTCCATACACACTGGGGCAAAGCTGAATGTGACAAAATGTCTTCCAGCATTATATAGCTCTATACCCTCACCGTCATGGGGAAAACATATTTTATATGAGACATATACATGCTTTGACACCTATGTGACCAAAATGTCTGAACTGATCTGAAAACGAGAGAAAACTAGGCGTGCTGCAAGAATTGGACATGCTTTGATTTGTAAACTAACAGTGTAAACACCTCTTCATGTCTCATTGCCCAAAATGGGCTAGATAGATATTCATTCATTTTCTTTAACCTCTTTATCCTGACCAGGGTTGCAAGGGGTCCTGAGTCGACCTGGAATCAGAAACAAGGCTCAAGGGATATAGAGCTCTCACTGTCACTGTTTAGAACTGCTTGGCAGTAATATATTTAGTTTCTTGATCAGAAAGAACAGTGAGTATTAGTGAAAATGTCTCTACAATGCTGTTCAGGTCCTCCCTTGTAAGCAAGTATTAATGTGTGTATATCTGTGTTTAAACACTAGCACTGAAACACCAAATAACAGTCTTCTACACCGAAGAGCCGACAGACTCACCCGAGATAATTCAGTTTAATCCACAAACACTAATACTCAGAGAAGAACAAAGCCCCCTCAGTGCCACTGCCCCAGACAGGTGTAATCTACTGACACACACACACACACACAAATCCACGCCTGTTTTTGTTTGCAGTGACATTATAAATAAAGTTCAGTTCATTGTGCGTAGACTAACCCTTTCCAGAACCTTAACCCTAACCTTAAAACATCTTCTGCTTAAAGGCGACGCTCACGGCCGCAAAGAAACTTTTAATACAAGAAGATTCAGAAGATGGTTCCTCACCATTTGCTAGCTCTCCAGTCGGTTTGTGTGCTGGAAACAGCATGCTAAATAAAGAGATACACTGCTTACAATCTTATTGTATTAAACCAACGATCCATAATAATCTGCTCTTTCTTAGAGTGTCTTCCTGAAAACCACGATAGTAACAAAACTAGTACCAGAGTAGTATAAATACTGTGTGACTACTATTAGTACCTGTTTTCTTTGCAGGGGGAGAACAGTCTTCCCTATTCCATGTGACCTCACCAATGCCCTCATAACGTAATGCAATCCAGTCCTCAGAGAAATGTTTCAGAAGTGCTGTCATCTGATTAAAAACATGAACAATTTTATCACACTATTTGCTGTGATTAAATCGTGGTTGATCGCACTGCCCCTTCTTAAAACCGAAGCTTTTAATAAAGGATATTTAAATGTGAAATAAAACAATGAACATAGGATCAACACAATGGCATTATATTATAATACACTTCATATTAGTGTTGTCTATCGATTAAAAACTTAATCACAACAATAAAGTTAAAATGCCAGCATTTCCTTGTATTTTTAGGAGGGAAATTAGTGTAGTTTTGATCATTTTTAAGTTAGAATCTCTTAATTTGCTTGTAAAAGTTTCAGGAATAGCTTAAGCATCAGACAAAGGAGATTAATGGAGAAAATTAAAGAGAAAATTAAACAGCTCATGGCTCAAAGCAAAAATGATAATTGATAATTAACATAAAAAATGTTAAATTCCTGTAATAAAACATTTCATTTTGACAGCAACACTTTCAATAAAATCTAGAGGCATTTACTTTAGCAAAATGAGGACAAACTGCCATTGAAAGTCTTGGTGAGGTGCTAAACAAGCTTTTGGTCGTACACTGCATCAATAAAGCCACTGGCTGTTATATCAGACAGGCCTTACATATAAACATAACTCTTGTCCTCTTCTCTTCCACTGTCCTTCATCCCTCCTTCCTGAGCTGCTGATATTAAGGGTACGACAGCTAAAAACCACACCAGCTCCCTCCCACCGAGACGCTGGCATCAGCAGACTAGCACAGAGCGCTAATTACCTCCCTTTACTAGCAATTAGCTGATTATAACGGACACACTGCTTTTTTTCAGACACCCTTCCGGAGATGAGGAGGACATCGCAGAGAGAGGTGAACGCACGGAGATTAAAGCCAGGCTCAGGGTCAGCGGTGGTCTTTTTCAGTCTTTTGTAGAAAGCAGGCAAGACGCCACATGTCTGTCCCTTCCCATACGGAACACAACAGAAAACCAGCTAAATAATGCAGCAGATCCACGCCAGAGTCAATCCCCTTAACAGATGCACAGAGGTTGCAGACACAGCAGGCGAGAGAAAACACTGCAGATGGATGGGAGTGTGTATTTAACCCTAAGATGTCTAGTATGCTTTGTGATTCATTCAATTAACAGGGCGTTATTATTTACATACACTGTATGCTTTAGCTAGTTTCGCTCACTTATTTTAGACACAGCAGTTCAATTGTGTACAGCTTTGATCTGCATAGGAAAGCATGAAACAAAATGAAATGCTGTACATGAGCTTAAAGTCTGCAAGCCCAACGTTATTTGTTGATTAGAGTTGTATAATCACCCCTAACATTGTACTGTACAGAACTAGAACAGGTTTTTCTTGGGTCGGGTTCTATTTCATAGCATCATTCCTCAAAGAAATGCGTATATCAGTGTGTCTGTTTTTACTTTCCTGTGCATTTTCTTTCCTTCAAATTATGTGAAAATTAAGAAGTTAAGAAGATTTATTCCTTCTTTTATGAAGTTACTATTTAAATTATAAAAAGTTACTATACATGTTTTTCTTCTGAGTTGTTTGTTCGTACATGATGCAGAAGGCAGTTCCACTACACTTCAGCACAATTTTAGTTTAACATACGGCATTCAGCATATAATACATTTAAATGTTGGAGTGACCTTCGGGATCTAAAGGCTGAATGTTATCAAAGTGTCACAGAAAAATTTAAATATCTAATCTAAACCCTTATCTAATCTAAACCCTTTGAACGTTTAGGCAGCTGCACGTGAGTTTAAGGCATCGTCAAAGTCACTGTTGTCTGGAGGTGTATTTAAACTATTTCCACAGTATCTGCATTGTATGTGCATTAGTGGTGTAGTGCCATCTAATATAATTGGGATGAGGTTTAGTAGGTTTTGCAATACAGAATTAGCCATCTGACATTCGCATCTGACTCAGTAATGCTCTTGCCACTAAAAGCAATCAAACCCTCACAGAAATGTTCCATAATCTAGTGTAAGACCTGAAGAGATAAAGCTGTTACTGCAGAAACAGAGGACAAGCTACTGACCGATGATAATGCAAGGAAAGGGAATCAAATCAATCTGGATAAACAGTAGCTGAAGGTGGAAATGAGAGAGGAATGGAGAAAGGAAAGTGTACACTAATCAGATGAAGGCAATTCTGCTCTCCTCCTCCACAATGACACTGTTATCTCTTTCATTTTATGATTAAGGTGCTGTGCAAATCCATACCTTGTGTGGCCCCTTCCTCTAATAATGGCATACTAAGACTTTCTGTGCCTTTGTGTCTCTTCTGATTAGTTTCAGATGCCTGAGTAAAAATGCATCAGTGCCTTCTGAAAGGCTGAATGTGACGATTCAGCTGCATCAGTTTTTCAATTATATTTGATTGTAATAATATTCATTAAAAGATCTACACATTTTTGGTCTAAGATATAATTAATTAGAATTTCCAAATGAATTTCATATTAATGAATTTCATAATGAATTTCATAAATATGAATACATATTTACTGTGTTGTTTTTATTGTCTGGGTAAAAGGTTGTACAGTCACATCTATGCATTTAGCTTTTCTTATATAATAAATACAGCAACAGAAATCAAAATGACAGAAGAATCATAGCTCAATTTAAAATTACTGAGGAACAAATAATTACCTAAAAATCTCAACAGAATCTGAAATATATTCAGCCACAGGGAATATGAATTTTCATAAAAATGTAATCACTTGATTAATATATATATATATATCTTCTCATTAGTCATTGGTGGAATGGGTGTATTCACTTTATAGAACTCTATACCAGCCCCTACCTCTGCTCAACCCAAGTCATGGTCTCAAACACATTAAGAAGGCGAGCAGTTCCACAAATTAACTCTTGACGAATACAAATCTGTTCACTGAAAACCACTGAAAACCATTGAGAGAACACCAAGAGTGCGCAAAGCTGTCATCAAAGCAAAAGAAGGCCACTTTGAAGAATCTAAAGTATAAAACATTCTGGTTCGTTTAACACTTTTTTCATTTACTACATAATTCCATTCCTCCATTGTTTTAAAGTCGTTCATATTCATTTACAATGAACAAAATATTAAAAAACAAAGGAAACCCATTGAATGATAAGATGTTCAAACTTTTGATTGGTAAAGTACATTCACAATATGTGGAAAATGACCCAAAACAAAGGAAACCCCTTGTATACAAATATACACTGAACAAACTGTGGATTAGGAACCCTTAGTGTCTACACTCACTGTTCATGTTATCAGCTCCTCTGACCATACAAGAGCATGTAGTAGTTCTACAGATACTGAAACTGTATTCCACCTGTTTCTCTGCATAATGTCGTATCCCCGTTTCACCCTGCTCTTTAATGGTTAGGACCCCCCACAGACATTTTATGATTTTAAATGTAGCCAGCAGTAGTTGTGCTTTAAAGGAACACTAGGTAGCATTTTTACTTTACAACTACACCTATGAAATCACTGAGCTGTAACAGGCAGAACAGAATCTCGGTTGTTGCTACTCCAGGTTCAGCACTGCTGAAATGGAACTATGTAATTGTTATAGGAGGGTAGGAAACCACCACCCTCCCTCCCTCCCTCTCCACCTTATTTGGGAGAGCACTGGAGATATGTAGGGAAAGCCCAGGAGCAAAAACATTACCTAGTGTTGCTTTAAAATATGTAGAAGGCATCTCTGTAAATAGTGTGTATTTATTTTGCCTTGAGGACTGAGACTTAGGCTTCTGCATAAACTCGAACCCTAACACTCAAGCCTGCATCTCACTTATATTTTAAGGAGAGAGTTAAAATTAGTCCATATTTCCTATGAATAAAGAGAACTTGATCCGGTTTGATCTGACAGCTATCACACAGGACCTCTTTCCTCTGCTGTGAAGGCAATAATACTATGTGCTTGTGACTGCAATCTAACCTCACACTAAATGAAACATCAGGGACGTGAAATAGTCCACCTGCTTCCAGCAGATAATACATGTGGGTTTTTTGGAGTGGTTTAGGTGAGCTGCCGCTGTTTTGGTCCCTGAGGCATTTGCTTCAGAAGCTCAGCATCTGCTCAGGGCTCTTGGGAAGAACACGGAAAAGCTTCAAGCTGCAGCGTGATGGCCGTGGGGTTGCCTTGGAGACGGAACACTAATGTACACTGGGCATGGGGAGATATTCAAATGCTCTTAGAGAGGCATAGAAAATGAAAATCAATGTGTCCGTGGCAGCTTCATGTTAGCCCCCCTACACTCACTCACATCAGTGGGCCAGAAGGAGAGACAACAAACTCCATATATACACTCTAAATGTACACTTAGCAGCCACACATCAGCCTCAGAAATACCGTACTAAAAGCTAAGTGCTGGGTTTATAATACTCCCCAACAGCAGTGGGTCTGTGCTGTGAAACGGTCAAGTTCCATCCAAAACATTTTGGATGGTCTTTGTGAGCCTGAACATAGTATCCCATATTAATATCTGACCACATGGCTGACTGCCATTAAACATTAAATCCTCACAACAACAGAGAGTAGACGTGTAGAAGAAGATGCTACTGAGGCAAAGGAGCCACCTATACATTAATGTGCTGAGTGTTCATTGATCTGCATAGAACCACTGCCTGTTGAAAAGACCTGTTAAAGAATCAAGCCATGCCTTTAAGGGGTTTGGGGTGTGTTCACAGAACCACTGCATTTAACCCATGGACAACTACTGTGTAGTGCAGTGGTTACCCAACATTTTCTGCAGTGACCCCATTTTATAGATGCACATATTTTCAAATCCCGCCCCCACCCTGAAACACTTATGTTGTGAGACTCCACTGGATATTGTTTTAAACGCTAATTCTAACAAAACTGCAACATCTTAATGATAATGATGTAAATTGACAGATCATCTTTACAGCAGAGATATGAGAAGTGACAGTTGTCTCTGATTGTCACTTCGTTTATTGTTGTGTACCGACGTGAAAGACTGCCTCCACTTCCAGCAGACATGTGATTGGTCCTTTTAGTAGTAGGCGGATCTTTACCAAGTTAAATCTGACAGTGTGAGATTGTATTGTGTGTATCTCATTAATTTGCCTTGCTGAACCACCCCTGCAATATGTCTCTCTCCTACTTTGGGAATCAGTTATATTCTCAATATAGCACACTCCAGGTAGACATCTGCTAAGCTACAAAAACACATCCAGTGCTAAAAAAAAGTTTCCGAAACTCTTCATTGAAAACTTCTCTGAAAAATCCAAGGGGGGCTGTCTGCCTGTCTGTTCTGGTCTCCTAAATAAACAAAGTTAGGTTCATGACTCACCATTGGCACATCTTGCTATAGATCGGACATAAAACAGCCAGCTGTGTTTGTGAGAGTTTTTGGTGGGAGAGATTTTTGGCAGAACTGCGCATAATTCAAAAATTCTTTTTAATGGCTTAGACGTGGACAACGATTCCTGCCTTTAAATATGAATCATCATTTCTTTAATTAATAATCATCAAATACCAGGACAGGATCAGACTTTTTAGTGCACTTCTGGACCAGGGTCTTAGCATTGTTCCCGTTCCAAGTCTTTTGTTCAACTCAACACTGTCACTTTTCTCACTGAATGCTGAGAAATATCAAATAACTAGAGCTGCCGCAGTAAAAACTACTTTATGTAATTATATAATCCATCAAAACCCACTGGACCTTGACTTGTGCTGTTGGCTGAATGCACCCCTTGAGGAGAAATTACTTGGGACCCCTGGTGTAGAGGAAACCAAAGTGAAAGCTTATGAGGTTAATGGCAGTTTTACCAAGGTCAGTGAAAATTTTGCTGAGAATTGACTCTAAATAACAGGCCTCAGGTACAGCTCAGGAACAGGTCAAAATAATAGCCATCATGAGTAAAGCATAAAGCAGTTAGGAATAACTAAGAATGTCCAAAGCCTTGATAACAGTAATCAGTAGTGTTTAATGTAAATGGCATTCCCTTTAAAAAGAAGTCATTTCCCCTTCTCTCTAAAACACTACGTGAGTCCACTGTTGTAACAGCCCTTCTGGAAAATGTACACATAAATTAGTATGTTATTCAGAATTTGTAGTAAATTACTACAAATATGTGATTTAAATCATATTAATTTACACTTTACAAAATATAGTGAGTCTAGTAAATATAGTGAGTCTAGTAGTCATATGTCATTTTGGCCACTCTCCAATAGAAGTATGTTATGTAGGTGTTATATACACTCTAAAAAGTCATTCTGGTGGCCTTTAGCCAATACTTAAATATACCCACTGCTTTAAAATAAAAAATGTAATTGAATGATTTTGGTAGAGTTTTTATATTCATGTGGTGTTTTATTGAGTTTTCGTAACATAAATAATAAGTGTTGTTTCAAGACCATTTCCTGACTAACCCGAACTCAATATATTCCAACTCAGTTATTTGTATTGGACAACGCCATTTTTCTCATTCATTTGCTTTCTCCCGCCCACTCAGACATAATGAATTTTACCAGAGAAGGCTGCTTCAGTTTGCCCCAGGCACACCTTATTGTGGATATGGCACAAAAAAGCTACCAGGGTGAGGGTTATAACCCTTTAGGTTTGCCCGTTTTTCTGTTGTGTTGATGGTCTGTGTTTGGTGGATATAGGCAGGATTAGCCAGCTAGCTTTCCTTAACTCTGTAAGAGATGCAGAGCATCTGTGTTACAACCGCTAAGAACACTTTTATGACCCTTATGTTTTTGTAATTAAATTATTTACCCGCTTTGAGACTTAAGGTGCAAAAAGTTAAACAGAGGGAGAGGGCAACGGAGGAGAGAGAAGTTAAGTTTCGATTACTGTTTTTATGAATGTTCTTATGTTCTTGCATCATTGTTTAAATTGTCTCACACTCATTTGAATGAAATGGAGCCCTATAACTGTGACATTTATACAGTAAACATAATAGATATTTTTTACTGTTTTAAGTATTTGAAAGATCTGAGATGTGATCACAGTACGGAATAAAAAAAATTATACTGTTGAATATCTATTGATGGTGACATTTATTAAGTTCATGTTATATAAAAATGCCTTTTACTGTCTGTCTCACTGTAACTCACTGTACTCAAACACTTTGTTGGACCAATTTTCCAGAAGTTGAAACAACTCAAAAAGACTGTCGCAAAACGTTGCGCTGATTTTTACGTTCACCCAGTGCTCTGAAAAACAAATTCACCTGTCAGGCACGAGTGACGGACTGACTGAGGCGGACACACACACGCTAATAACACAGACTTTATTTTACAAAAGGAACAACGAAACAGACTAGGACTAGAAACACACACAACAACACTACTAGGCTTGGGGAATCCAACGAGTAGGAGACCGAGTAAGGGGAACAAATGCACAAAACAGTACAAAGAACAAATGAACGCCAACAGGAAGTGAGGGAAGAGGACTTAAATACACGAACAAACAAGACACACCTGACACAGATAACAAGGGTAAATGACAAGGAGGCGGAACAAAGGCGGAGACATGGACAATAACAGACAGACAGAGCCACATGGCGGGGGGAAAACAAACAAGAAAGGGCCAGGATGTGAC
Source organism: Hoplias malabaricus (assembly GCF_029633855.1). NCBI lineage: Eukaryota > Metazoa > Chordata > Actinopteri > Characiformes > Erythrinidae > Hoplias > Hoplias malabaricus. The sequence continues at coordinate 43,202,848 of NC_089819.1, forward strand.
ATCACCGTACTCAAAATACTTTGTTGGATCAATGTAATTTTACCAGAATTTGACAGAACCCAAAAAGTCTGTTGCAAAATGTTGCTTTTAGATTATTTTGTTGACCCAGTGCTTTATTTTTTAGAGTGTATGCCGTATTATGCATTATAAATGTTTTTATAATGTATTATGAATACAGGATTCATAGAAAGTGTTTACCATATATATATATATAAATTGCATTAGAAATTTGGAGAAAATTACATATGACTGGTAAATTCAGTATATATTAATATTACGTATGACTTATACGTATAATAATATAATATAAATTAGATATTAGTAGTGATTTAGTGAAAATTGGTTGTTCCAAAATAACAGAATTTAAATAAACTTCTTTTTCCTTACAAGGGATGGCTAGAACTGTACATTACTCTGGATAAGAGCAACTGCCAAATGCAATGTAACTCCATGGACCAAAACTACAGTAACACTGGATTCTGTCAGGGCTAAGTAAGGATGCTTGAACTGTGGTAGAAGAAAAGGCAGGAACACTGTCAATCTCGCTAAAACTCTGTGTGAACCCACTGTAGCTGCAAACATACTACTACCCATGGGATTTTACCAAAACACACACTCATCCCAACCTCAGGCCACAGCAGAATGAAATATTCATTTTAGAACTTCAGGTCAAGTTTGCATGATTTTTTCACACCACCAACAGAACTGGACAATTCAAGCCTACACGGGGAAAAGAGGCAGAAACACATATCTGATTACAAACAACACAAGCACATCTGCATATACAGCAATTAGCCGTAACATTATGACCACCTCCTTGTTTTTACACTCACTGTCCTTTTTCTCTTAGTTTGCCTCCTTTCACCATGTTCCTAAATGGTCAGGACCAGAGAAGGTATTATTTGGATGGTGGATGATTCCTGCTGCTCTATGGTCAGTGGAGCCATGTGATTGGTCAATGAGGGTAGAAACAAGGACATGGTTATAATGTTATGGCTTATGGGTATATGTTATAGAGGCAAGATTTGTGGCCTCTTCTGTCATCATGAGGTGCAACTTAAACTATTTTAAGTTAACTTAAAGTTATTAAGAACTTTATAAAGGCTGTTTTAATAAACAGTGTCTAGGCATATTTCATTTTAAATTCGATTAGGTTTTGTCTGATAATTGTGAATATTTCCATAGATACAGTGTAATACCTTCAGTAAATGCAGCACTGTACTGCTGACAGCACTGCTGTCTTGGATGGACACAATTCACAGATGGGCCAAAACTTGAATTTCACACCTGCAGCCCGGAGGCTACAAAACAGAAAACATGACCATGAAGCACTGACCTCAGAAAAAGAGAAAAACATCCCTAAACTCATCTCTTGCTGTGCATGTGACACAGAAACCTGACCTGAGTTTTTTGTGGCTGAAAGACTTCAGATCCTTACAGAAATGGTTTAATAAATAGTGTAATGCCTTTTCAGAAGAAAAGAGACAAATTCCCTATGAATACTCTGTGTTTCAGAAGAAATGTTGGATGAGAACATGTCCAAATACCTTTGGACTTACATACTGTGTACGTGGGCGGCACGGTGCTGCAGCAGGTGGTTCAAGCGCCACTCTGGGTGACTGTCTGTGAGGAGATTGGGTATTCTCCCTGTGTTTGTGTGGGTTGTCTCCAGTTTCCGCCCACAGTCCAAAAACACATTTTTGAACTAGATAAGCGATTACAGAAAATAACTTGATGTGATTGGTTACTTATACAAACTGAAGAGGCCACATTCAGGGATCTAGTCATTATTGTGATAACCTTGAAAGAATTTAAAGTTCATTAACAGTAGCAAATACATAATATATCATGAGTATATATATTATATATGTATATATATATACATGTATATATATATTATACACAACTGATAGAGCAAGCGTGTGTGCAACACGGGGGGACATAACTCCACCCACTGCTCTCTCCTTCTACTCCATCTCTTGTAAGTGCACACGGCTCAGTGTGTGCTGCCCAACATCCACAGTGAATGGCACATTATTTCTAACCCCTAGTCCCTTCAGGAAATTTCAGACTCCAAACATTTTCAAGCTCAACTTCTGTGTTATCCTTTTCCATACAGGATTTAATCCAGTTCAGAGACAGTTAGCCAGGGTCCTTCCTCATTTACAGTCTGTCAGCTTGAAGAATATTAATGCAAGTATGGTGGCAAAAGCATGTTCCATTATGTAAAAAGAGAGGGAATCAAAAACATGGCATAATCTCCTAGTGTGGCACCCAAAACTTACAAAGCTGAGAAACACTAAGAAACACTGAGAAACATAGAGAAACAATGACAGACCCAGAAAAACCCAGAGGAACACAGAGAAACAATGACAGACACAGAAACACCCAGGGGAACACAGAGAAACAATGACAGACCCAGAAACACCCAGGGGAACACAGAGAAACACAGAGAAACAATGACAGACCCAGAAAAACCCAGAGGAACACAGAGAAACAATGACAGACCCAGAAACACCCAGAGGAACACAGAGAAACAATGACAGACCCAGAAACACCCAGAGGAACACAGAGAAACACAGAGAAACAATGACAGACCCAGAAACACCCAGAGGAACACAGAGAAACACAGAGAAACAATGACAGACCCAGAAACACCCAGAGGAACACAGAGAAACACAGAGAAACAATGACAGACCCAGAAAAACCCAGAGGAACACAGAGAAACAATGACAGATCCAGAAAAATCCAGAAGAACACAGAGAAACACAGAGAAACACAGAGAAACACAGAGAAACAATGACAGACCCAGAAAAAACCAGAGGAACACAGAGAAACACATAGAAACAATGACAGACCCAGAAAAACCCAGAGAAACACTGAAATTATTAGAAACAGAAAAACAGTGAGAAAAAAAGGATCACAGAGAAACACAAAGAAGCACAGAAAAAACCAGCAAAACAGTGAGAAACATGGAGAAAACTGAGAAATAATGGTAATAATGGTAAAGAAACACAGAGAAACTAAGAGAAGCAATGAGAAACAATAATAAACACAGAGGAACACAGAAACATACTGATAAATGATGAGAACCACAGAGAAACTGGCAGAATTCACAGAAAAAAAGAGAGGACAAAGAACAAAGAGAATGGACAGAAAAACTGAGAAATAATGAGAAACACAGAGAAATGCTGAGAAACCCAGAGAAACCTAGCAACTCACAGGGACACTGAAAAACTGAGAAATCCTGGCAAACAGAGAAAACGCTGAGAAACACTGAGAAGCACTGAGAAACAGAGATAATGAGTCATCTGCTCGTGAAAGTGAATAACATAGGAATCTTGTTGTGCCGTGCAGAACAAAGTGATGTCAGCGTGATCATATCCTGAAGAAAGTCTGTAAAGAATGACATGACACTGGGAAAAAAGGCTGGTTTAGACACACACACACAGACAGAGACACACGCACACACACACACACACACACACACACACACACACACACACACACACACAGAACCAAACACAAAGCTTGGGTCTGTCAGCGTAAAAGGTTAATGAATGCAACAGCATAGAATAGAGAGGTAGAAGAGGTAGAGAAAAGGCCACTGTAACATATAGACTCTTGTGTTCCTTCAAAAACACTGCCTACATCCATCCAGGACTATTTCAACCTCTGTACAATACTTACATCTGACCTGTTCTCACTTCTGTGCTCTGCCCTAGGGCTATCACTATTGATGATACTGGTCATCTAATAATTTTGGAATAACTGCATAAACAATGTCAGTGTTGTTTATTTTACAATGATCCCGTTAGACTGCAACAGATTTCTGCATCCACCCCCACAACAGGAACAGGAAGCAGCAATCTTCACACTAGCAAGCATCAATGACAAGGAGTTGTTTTGCAGTTAACTACACCAACAGCATGAGATGGATGGAATATGTTTAATATCCCGAGGGGATCATAACCTTTTTGCAATGAAGGTTATGGATCCACACCTTTAAAATAGTGGATTGGGATCCCAGTAGTCCCAAAGGCCATATTGTAATCTATGCCAGCCATTGCCTCATTGTCCCAGGCCTAACAAGCTGTCATGTGATTCATGTTATGTACAGTATGTTTACAGTAGCTGTCAAATTCAACTGTGGTAAGTTATAAAGCACACGTCTTACACATTTTTACTGAGACTTAGATTAGTAACATTACGGTGCTACAATGCTAATGATATTGCCAGATAAAGAGGGGAAAGACAGACTGAAGAAGACCAGGTAAAATTCATGTGACATGTCAGCAAGCTATAATGGTTTTATTGATAAACATTTAGTGAGTAGTAAACTTAGTTTGACATTCATAGAGACCCTGATGACTAGGAGATGCTGGTAGTCAACAACTGTTAGCAAATTTTTTACATAAACTAATTATCATGCAATGGTAACCAAAAAGATCCAACTCTGAACTCCTACATACGGACACTTTTGAGTCTCCAATCCACCTACCAACGTGTGTTTTTGGTCTGTGGGAGGAAACCGGAGCACCCGGAGGAAACCCATGCGGACACGGGGAGAACACACCAACTCCTCACAGACAGTCACCTGGAGCGGGAATCGAACCCACAACCTCCAGACCCCTGGAGCTGTGTGACTGCAACACTATCTGCTGCGCCACCGTGCCACCAACTCTGAACATGCATTTTATTATTGAGAATACAAGAATGTACAAAATCTACATTGATTACAGCAGTTGAATAAGAATATGTTCACACAGCTGGTAAACCTGTGAAAAAATCAGATTTTTTTGTTCTGTTGTGACCTGTATCTGATATCAGTCTGAACAGATTATGTTCCTAAACTGACAATTGTGCGCCAAAGCACCAGAAGAAATTGCATGTCTGCTTCATACAAAGCATTTTTGTTTCTGAACTGAAGGAATGGGACTGGACTGGTGTTTTACTGCAGCGCTGTAGCAAAAGACCCTATGTTCCGTTACAAATGAGCTCTATGTTAAAGCATGAACTGATGTTTCTTTCGCTCTACGCACAAATTCACCGGGTCTCTCGCAAACACATGGTCTCCAAACAGAATAAGACGAACGGCAACATTGTCAGTTTAATATAGAACTCATTAATTAGAGACAGGAACCTGGATTAATAAGTTTCACATTGAGTGACATAAAAGTCATATGAATTCTGATCTGGCCGTTCAGACAGAGTCGCAATGCCACAAATCGGATTTGGATCGTATTTCAATAACACAAGTGAAAGTGGCCCAAATCCGATTTTAAAAAGTCAGATTCAATGTGATCTGTGCTGTTCACACAGCCACACAAACAACCCAAATGTGTCACATACGAAGAAACTGATCAGATTTAGGCCACTTTTACCTACTGTGTAAGCCTAACATTACTGTCTTGTGACTGGTCGTTACACACCCAGTAATATTTGTAAATGAAACCCGTCTATAGATGGTTCACAGGGACAAAATATGTTTAACAGTGTTACAAGAATTTGTGCCATTAAAACCTCATCATATCAACACGTAACCAACATGTTAACTTTGCTATGCCTACTAACAGTTAATACCCTTTGAAGTTGTAACATGTATATATGTATATATCCTCTAACCAGTTTGTTTGTACCAGTCACAATAAAAAAGAAAAAAACACAGTCTGTTTCCACATGAATTAAGACCATGCTACATTTGGATTTAAAGAACCAAATCAAAGTCCACTGAAGCTTCCATAGCAATTTGTCCAATCTGCTATGCTTAATGTGAAAAACATCATGTCCAGCAAAGCCAGCTGCAAGAGTCTGTTCCTAAATAGTCTGAGCTCATAAATAACAAATATATTACAACAAATAGATGTTCATTAGTCAATTTTAATGGTTCCAAGGAAAAGCTTTGCTGTAAAAAACAAAGAAAATTACCGTCCTCCTCTTGATGAACTACAGCAAGGCTAATTTGGTTTTGAAGAAACAAATCAAAGGTGGGGTCATTTCCTCCACAGCTTCTATAATGAATTTGTCCCGTCTGTTTTTTCCTAAATGTGAGAAACGTCAGGTCCAAAGGAACAGAAAAGCCTCTAAAAAGGTTTCTATTCCTCAAAAGCCTGATTGGAGCCTTAAAAGCCCTAGTAAAAGCTACTGTGATGAAAAGGTCCGTGACTCATTACTAATCAGCCATCATCAGTACCTGATCTCAGAGATGCTATTGTAGTAGAATGCCATTAAATCCTCACAGCAATGTTCCAGCATGTAGTGTAAAGATTCCCTGAGCTTTTTGACATTGAAATGTTTACTGGGAATGGAGCAAAAATAAAAAAAAATGTGGTCAGTGATCCTTTGGACAGAAATATCCTGTGGGTCAGACAGGCCAAAAAAGAATCGGTGAGAATCACAAACTGAAAAGGTTAGACACTGACTACAACCAAGAAAATTATATCTAAATTCAGTGCTGGTCGACCAAGACCAAAAGCAATTAAATATGGTGCTTGGATAATTATTTGGAATACAATATTATTGAGAAATACAGCAACACAAGCACACATGGTGCATTTTGTTAAATGTGAAAGGGTGAGTGAGTCAGTGAGTCAGTGAGGACAAATCAGTTATATGGTGCTTTGCATCAGTGTCAGGCCTGTGTTTTGTTAGATTACTATTGATTACTGTTTGATTCCTTCCATCACTCTCCATCTGTTGCTTTATTACTTATAAAAACAAACAAAAAACTGCTGGCTTTTTTACAAGCTCAAAAGCAAGGAAAAAGTATGCAGTCTGAAAACATGATCTTCAACATTATGACAATATCTAAGGTAGATTACATTATTTGGTACCTTTTTAAAATAAGACTACACTTCTAAAGATTTACAAATGGTGTATATTTATATATAACTAATAAAATGGGTAAAGAATAAGATAAGAATGTGAATTCAGTCATTTCCAATGTTAAGGTGAATCACGTTGTCATCAATGTCTAAAAAAATTGTATCGATGGTTAATAGATTAAACTTTGGTGTTAAATGTTTAAAATAATATTAAAATATTATTAACAAATATGTTCTGAAGCTCACAGGCTTAATGTCGACTGATGGAAAAGACAAAGTAAGGTCAGTATTTGGCAGGATCTGAGGTTTAACAGTGCAGATGAATGTGGGTTCACTTTCTGGCTAAAATCACTGTGATCACTGTGACCCTTTCAATCTATGTGTTCTAAATGATTATTAATGACTGTTAATGTGTTTACAAATGAATTAATAACAGTTAATAAACAGATTCTAAAGTATTTATAAACCTTTACAAGTGTAGTCTTATTCTAAAGTGGTATGCATTATTTTTATGCTGAAATATGTCTTAAATCTCATAATTAACTGGTGTAGAACACAACACGATTTGTATTGTATGATGAGGTTCAGCAGGTGGGTACATCTCAAGGTTGACTGGCCTTGAGTTTCTCATGCACACAAATTCTCTAGCAACTTAGTTGTTAAGAGTCAAAACAAAAACCCAGACACACATTAGGCCTAAGTGTTATTGAGAGTTCACTTAATAAGAACTAATTGGAGAGCTCTTCAGTGAATACACAGAAAGGATTAAGGAAGCCAAGTGAGACCTTAGTGAGCATAGAAAACCGATCATCGATTCGAAGCAGTGGTGGGTTATTCCCCCTCCCCCTTCACTCCTCTCATTTTCCCTCTCTTAATGGAGAACACCACCAACTTCAAGTGTTTCACATGAGTCACTTTTACACACAGCCAGGACAAGTAGAGTTGAATTCATTTGTGTTTGGTATTCTGTTGGTTACATTTAATTTATGCACACACTATTTCTATTGATCTGTTCCACTGCATTATTAACATTATAAGTTGCTTACATTTACACTATGCTTTCCTGTATTTATCTACCATAAGAGAAGTTTTGTGTTCATTCCTAGTATTGCTTCAAATCCCTGGGGTGTTTTAGCAGAACTCCTGCATGCTTATTGCCCTCCCGTACACTTAGGTCCTCTGATGCTGGTCCTCTTTCCATCCACAAATTTAGACTGGTTTCTATAGGGGGCAGATTTTTTTTTCTCAACATTTTCATCAGCTCCCTCTTGTAAATAACTGCATGGTTTTTGTGCTGTTTTTTTGGGGTTATTTTTCTGTATTGATATATATGATGTCTTTATTGTTGTAAATTGACCTTGTGTGAAAAAGGTGCTATATAAATGAAACATATTATTATTATTATTATTATTATTAAGTCTGAGTCAAGGTTTTATTCTGAAAAAAGAATTTAAGTTTAGCACAAAATGTAAACACTGCTACAATAGATTAGATTAAAAATTATATATATACATAAATATATATATATATATATATATATTATAATTATACATTGGCAGTAACTGCACTGTTTAAAGACACGCTAAGTAGCATAATAACTAATGTAGGTTTTAATACATGTGCTAAACTGTTAAATGTGACACTCACAATTTTAATCCAATAGATTTTTTTTTTAGAATTTTTTTTATTCAGAGAATATTGCTTCACCATTTGCTAGCTGTCTGCTGGAAAAAGGTCCAGTGGTTGTACGCATCCCTGGATCCAACAGTTGTATGCATCCCTGGTAAAATGGGAAACAAAGAAAGTGTCTCTGTTTGAACTGGCTTAGACATCCTTTCTCAATATTGACCTTTATCTGTTTCAGATGCATTACTTAAAGGCAATGTTCATGATTGTAATCAAAAATTATGTTTTATAAAATTCAGTTTCCTCCAGTCTGGTTGCTTGCTCAAAACCAGTCTAATGTGTTTTTGAAGCACCAGTGTCTCTAAATGCCTGAAAAATTCAGCCTGGTATGCTAAGCTGGTATGCTAAGCTGGTATGCTAGGCTGGTATGCTAGGCTCTTTATCTCTGCTCACGCCAGTGAAAAGTCTGGATCTGGAGTTTTTTTAAAAATCCAAACTTTGAAAAGCATGAACCAAGATGAGGGTATTGCTATATTGGAAATATCTACAAATTCAGGAGACGGCTATCTGCATGAAATGTGGTCATTCAAACAGTGAATACAAGCTTACAGACAAGTTAAACTTCAGTCACAAACAAGCTACCGTCAGCTTCTAACTCTAACATATCATCATCACCATCATCATCATCATCATGTTTTACACTTAATCCTTTTCAGAGTCGTGGTGGCAAAAGGGTGATCAAAGAAGCCCAGGCATCTCTGTTCCCTGCGACTTCCACCAGCTCCTTCTGGGGGATCCCCAGGCATTCCCAGTCGTGGAGCTCTAACATATTGTTCCACTTTATAAGATGTGGAGCTTCTGCAAGAACACAAATGGGAGGCGGGGGGGGGGGGGTTTGTTTTGCTGAGTGAACAGCAGTGCTAATGAATTGTCTACGTTGCCTTTAAAGGGTTGTTATAAAAATCCCTTTTGATTTTATGACATTCAGCCACAAGAACATTGGTGAGGTCAGGTACTGGTGTTGAATACATAGTTTTGGATCACAAGTGCCAATCCCATTCATTACAAAGAATGGAGCTCCCAAAGTCCAGAGATCACGGGTCCACTGCTCCACAGTCCAGTGCTGGAGGCACTGAGCATGATGACCTTAAGCTAATGTGGAGCTGCTCCAGAGTGTAGCATTCCATTTCAAGCTTCTTTATGGAGATTATTTTCCTATCTCTGGCTACCACACACTATCTAGAGCAGGAATAAGATGGTTTTTGGCATGGCTGTTTAGAAACACTATTAAGATCAAAAATGAAGTCTTCAAATGGTGTGGTTATTTAAATCATCCCGGATGTCTGGCTGTTGAATTTGAAGCTCGACTCCTCTTGAAGGGAACATTCTTCAAACACTTCCTCCAGCGTTTTAGAAAATTCAGTGCTGGGAATACTAATTGTTCCTCTGAATTTCCTGATTATGGCTTTAATATTTCATAAGGAGGAATTAGGGCTTGATTGTGGATCATCTGAGACAGCTCCTCATTACCGTCCAGACAAAACCCTCTGCCCAGCAGACCTCTGCTACTTTCCTCATTCATTACATAGACGCATGGGAGATACATGCAATCTGCCTGGATGCCTGCATCAATGAAACCAACCATCACTATGGTCACATATGGCCAGTGAACACTATTGTACACTCCCTGCTCATAGGGACACAAAGCCCAGGGGATGAGAGAAGAAGAGACAGGAACGTGACCAGAGACAGCGCTAAGGTGAACTATGTATGACATTGGGAACGTGAAGCAGGGCTCTCTGCTTATACCACCTGGTTAATAAGACATTCCCTTATCAAACCAGGACTCATGGTACCTCATTATATTTCTCTGTGGCACAAGAGAGAATCCAGTAGCATGTGCAAATGACCAGAAATCATAAGCCTGTCTTGCTGTTAAAAAAAAATAAAGGAAATGTAATTTACGATTAAGTGTACAAATGCATTAAAGCTGTGTAATGTAAAGTGTAATTCAAAACTCATTCAAAATGTCTCCTTTGCCCTTTTATTGTGACTGTTGCAATTGTCATTTTATTCAGCAAAAAATAACCTAAAAATTAAGTAGTTTGAAAATGGAAAGCGAGAAGGATTTATTCATCACTGCATTCATCAGGAGCTCCATCAGGGAAAAAGTGCTGCAAAAGCATGTGTGAGTTTTGTTTTAAATGATTTAAATTGGTTTCAAAGATTTCGATTTTAGAGATCATTATACTTCATTTTTAATTTTTTTTAATAAGATGATTTAGTACTACACAACAGTTACCATAGAACGACAGAGTGCTAGAATGTTTGAATTTTTAATTACAATTATAAAATTATGAAAATTATGGTGAATTGTAAAAGGTAGAGTGTGGTCAATATTTAAAATAATAATAATAATAATATTTTATTGTTATATCATATTAAGTTATTAGTTATATTAGCTTTTTAAATAAACCTTATGTATAAAGTATAAACAGCTCATGTTCTTCTGTAAGGATTTACACTAAACGTTCTAACATTTCAGTAAAGATTTGATGGCATTCAGCCGTGATTAGTGAGGTCAGATACTGATGCTGTGAATCAAAACCATTGCAGCAGCACACTCCAGAGAACGCTGTTCCACTGCTTCAGTGCTGGGGAGCTTTATGCCCCATGCTGATCTTAAGCTCCTGTATTAACGTGATAGCTGCCTCAAGTCACATGCATAAAGCTGTCCTTCGACCAACCGTAAGCTAGTGCTCCAGGTACAAGTGCTTTCGCGGGGAAGCCAGGGATTGGCTTTCTCTCCTGTGGGAGATGGGAGGGGGCAGGGCTTATGATTAAACTGTGGTGGTAAAGGAATCTGTGTCCTCCTGTCCTTTCTATTTCTCCATCACATTAATATGACTCCCCCTCCTCCGCTCTTGCCCTCCCTCCTTCCTTCCTTCCACCATCCCTTTCTCTTGGACTCCTACAGAAAACTGATTAATCCCCCAGACCCCCACTCCCACCCTCCCTCTCTCCCTTATGGAGGTCCCATTCATCTCTCTTGGCTCCGACAGCTTACTAGAGCACCGCAGTGGCACGTGTGGAGCTGCTTTCTGAACACAAACCCCATCGATTGGCACATCATCGATATTTACCCCGAGGGACTAGAGGTCTATCCCCTGCAGAGGCACAGGCCAGGGTTTTTAGGTATTCACAGCTCGATCTGTGGCTCTGTGATCCCTCGGGGGAGCTGCCAGGGTCTGTCTCATTGACAGTCACTGGAGCAAGGAGAACACAGGTTCTGGGTGCTGCTCGTCAGGCCTGAACAGCTTCTCCCAGGCCACCACTGTCACAGGTCAAAAGCTGCAAGGAAAGCTTTGGGATAACAGCAGTGTCTACAGGGCAATGCCAGATAAACACATAGCCTCTGTATGTCTACATTCACTCAAGTAGAGCCCACTTTCTCTGGTAATCTGATATATATATCCATACTTCTCAAATTCATAAAATGCCTCACAGTTGACCATGGTGCTATAGAAAAAGGGTGCTGTATGTATCCCAAGGCATGCATGAAAAATGTGTGTACTTCAATTACTTCACCATAGTATCTCAGCAAGGTAGGAATGCACTGATACTGAGTTTCTGAGCAGACAATATTTGAACATTCTGGGTGTACAAATAAGTTTTAAAGCATTGTTGCATAACACATATTTAAAACTTCAAACATTCTCCCATTCTAGTGACAATGTTATTGGAAATGTAGTATTAAAATAACAATTGTCATCTTATTAAAATCAAATAAATAAATAATTATAAGTATTAATACACTATGTGCATTAGTGCTTACACTAAAGCACCCACAAGTGACAGTCCATCAACTACTTAATTTATAGGCTATTTTGTGTTCATTAAAATGAAGCAGGTAGTGTCGCAGTCACACAGCTCCAGGGACCTGGAGGTTGTGGGTTCGATTCCAGCTCCGGGTGACTGTCTGTGAGGAGTTGGTGTGTTCTCCCTGTGTCCGCGTGGGTTTCCTCCGGGTGCTCCGGTTTCCTCCCACAGTCCAAAAACACACGTTGGTAGGTGGATTGGTGACTCAAAAGTGTCTGTAGGTGTGAGTGTGTGTGTTGCCCTGTGAAGGACTGGTGCCCCGTCCAGGGTGTATTCCCGCCTTGTGCCCAATGATTCCAGATAGGCTCTGGACCCACCGCGACCCTGAACTAGATAAGCAGTTACAGACAGTTACAGATACAGTTACAGATACAGAATAAAAAAAACTTTAAAATGAATTTGTACACCTAATGATCCCCAGGTGGTGTGGACACCAATAACCGACAGCTTTTGTATTCTAAAAAAAATAAAGTACCAAAAAGGGGCGGTCAGGTGGCATCACTGCCACAGTATCCAGAGTCCACGGGTCCAGAGGTATGGTGTATTCTCCCTGTGTCAATGCCAGCTTAGCTTCAGTGGATTTACATGTTTTGATTTTCGAGTGCTACATCTGCTGGCTTGGATTGGTGCATTAACATTAAAATTATTTGGAAACCCACTGTTAGATTATGTTTGGTTTGGTTTTTAAGTGAATATTATTATATACATCCTCAGCAAGGATCATGTTATACATGTCATGTGTCTTTGCCAAATGTAAAATATTAGAAAGAAAACCCATATAAACTACAAAATATGCCATAACTTTCTGGCTTACCCACTGTCTTGTCTACTTAGCTTAGCCTTCTGCTCATGTCTCTCACCTGTGTTTAGTTTATAGATTCTCATGTTCATTACTGTTACCAGCAGTAGGTCAGTATAGTCAGTGTTCAGTTTGGATGTTCCCCTTTGTTCTCTGGCTGCTATTGCTCTTCTGTGATTGCTACTTGTCATTTTCAGAGCTCTAGATCCCACTGGATTTTTATTGCTTTCAGTCTTTGTTTTTGTTTTGCCTCTATTTTTGTTTTCTGTTTTTTTCTCCTCCTATTTTGGTCCATCATTTCTTTTTCACCCTGTGCTTTAAGACTCACTTCACCTCATACCCCCCGCCTTTGTTCTGCTGAACACTGTGCTACATTTACAAAAGCTTGTAGACACTCCTTAGGATTAGTGGATTCAGCTACATTAAGATGCACCTATTGTGAACACAGACAGCTTGTACAATCTCCATAACAAAGCACTGCCAAGAGAGCAGATACACATGAGCCCTATCATGCTCAAAGCTAATCGTCCATTAGTGGGCCATAAAGAACCCCAGCATTGGGCAATGGAGCAATAGAATCGTTTGTAAATCTGAACATCATTACCTGACCTCAGTCAAATTCTCACAGCATGGTTCTAGAATCTAGAGTAAAGCCTTCTCCACTCTATCCATGTGTTTCAGTAATGTAAACAGATAGGAAAAATCTCATACACAGCTCCTCTCCATACAACAAAGAAACAAAGAAGACCATCTTGGGGGGTGGTGGTGGGACTGATATATTCTGTTAGCAATATTAACATTTTTGTCATAGGATCTAATGTAAAGCTGTTAGCACGTTAATGCATTTCTCTGCTCTTGTGACTAAACCTGAGTGAGTTATTCACACACTGAGCACATACAAGCTTCAGTAATCATATTATTTCACTCATGTTTTGGTTTAGTGTGTAAGACAGATACGAGCCACATATTTGTGTGTCTAATCCTCCCCCTGTTTACAGGGTAAATAATTTGGCCCCAATGTCCCTGGGTCCTGACTGTGGAACAGGATCTTAGTGGATAATGCTTTAGCTCTGAACCTAAATAATTTCTCTGATTTGGCTTAAAGTTAAATAAAGTAGGGTCTGAAAGTGTGAGTGATCAGTGAGAGAATCCCAAATGTCTTTCTACATCCTCCATAGGGCACAATGTAAATAATTCTTAGTGAGCAATTATTCATGTAATCTAATTACTTTCTGGGTGCAGTATTATTAGTTTTATTATCTGTGATGTGCAGTATGCAGGAAGTGACATTTTGTGAGGCAGCTCAAGCTCCTCTACTGACTGATGCAGATAAATGGGTCAGGGATCCAAATGTGTTGACAGCAGCAACAAAACAATTTAAACATCACCTTTTTATTTGTGTGGTTGAGTAATGAGTAGGTCCCCAAAATGGCACAGTGACGTCAAATGGATAGCAAGGGTACAGAACATTGCATATACCCAAACAAAGGCTCTCAATGTGCAAAATGATTGCTTTTAAAAGCCAGTTTATTGGAGGTTTATTGTAAGGAACAGATGGCATTTACCTAACACGCCTCAGCAAATTATAAACTGCATGTCAGTCCTTTGTTATGGAAGAAGCTGCCATTTTAAACTGAACTGGCTTCACTTCTGTGAGTTTATTTAAAGGCAATAATGTAGCTTTGTAGCTGATTTCAGAACTTTCACTGATGTACCATTGCACATCAGTCAATGCACTGTGTGTGTGTGTGTACTTCCTCAGCCTATTGTTGGGATTAACGATGGACTGTAGTGAGTCAGATACGCCTTAAAAATCTAATAAAAATCAAAACAGAGGCACTTCGCTCTCTCCCCACTGCCTGCACATATTGCGCTTTCTAAGTACTGATCATACGGGCCAGTAATATGATGCAGTGTTATATGCGCAGAATTCAGGGAGGTGAAGCCTGTGAGCTAAGGAATCAGACTTCTATTTTCCCCATTTGCTTTTTGAAGCAACCTCCACAAGGATGAGAATATTCCAATAACACACCTCAGTGGCGAGCCAATAAGCCATTCCAGGCTCATGTCTGCTGCCGGAATTCTCTTTATACTCTTCTATTGGTCGGGGCAGCATAAAGCTGTGAGCAAATCTCCATGTTGCTTCAACACACAGCCAGTAACACAGTGTCATTGTCATCGTGGGGGATGTGACAAGAAACTGCTGTGCTGGGTTTATTCCACAAGCAATAGCCTGCCTGCCTTAGCTTGGCGAATTCCTTATGACTGGCGTAGGATGAGCAGGGTACAAATGAATGCAGATTAAAATGTAGCATAGATTTCATATAGTTTAACAGGTCAGAGTAAAATATACTTTAGGTCATTTTCTTGTATTCCTTTAGTAGCCAGTAGCCAAATAATTTTTTTTTTCTGCATTATGCTACTGCTAGTATATATATATATATATATATATAAAGAACAGTTTCCTCTAACAAGTTTGTTATGCATACCACCCTACAATTTCTTTGTTTTACCTCCCTTCGAAAAAACACAAAGAAATACTAGGATTTTAATTCACGATTAATCATGATTAATTGCAGAAGATTGTTGTGATTAACGCAATTACATTTTTAAATCGATTGACATCGCTACCATTACCACTGTAATGCAGGTATTTATAATGAATTTATAACGTAGAGAGTAACTTCTGTGTAACTGTGTGTGCAAGTGAGTTTTATTGTGTTACCATACTGACTTAATCATATCTCACCCATGTTGTTATCAGTGGGCCTGTACAACCCGCCACTTTATATTATCACAGCACCTCAGAGTCAGGTGCATCCTCCCGAACCTGGGGCATGAAAAATTCTGCCGGCATGCCCAATCTGCTTCCGACTTCCAATTAAGCGTGAGCCCTATTCCTGGCAGAACACACACAACTCACTGCATACATTTAACATACCATCCACCCGAGGCACTGTTTTTCCCACCGCTTTTTTTTACTTTTTTTTTTTTCTTCTCTGCAGCATGCTGCATGACAGGCAGGCGATCATGCTCACTCCCGGCATGTGTGCAGATAGAAGGGCTCAGCTGCAATACTCTAGTTAAAATGGAGTTTGCAAAGCTGAACAAATCTGCAGGCAAAAATCGAGTCTAGTTTACAAATCTAGAAATAATCTGTCACTAATCATCTGTGTATATATAATGTTTGACAGGTTACTTTGCCTTTGCACGGTATAATCTTTGCCACAGTACCTGGTATGCCACAGATACACTACAGAGCCAAACTTTTTTGACACTGGCTTGTCCACTTTTTCTTTTAAAATCAATGGTAATCTTAAATGTCATAAAAAAGAAAAAAAACCAGCACACATCTGTCCATCCTTCTCTCTCTGCCACTAAAATGTTGATCCATGCCTTCATCCCATCCAGAAGTGATTATTGCAACAGCATTCTCTACAGCACAATGTCCCAAAGCCTTAATAAAGTCCAGTATATTCCGAACTCAGCAGCATGCCTTCTCACTCATTCCTGTTCCGTGATCACTTCACACCTGTCCTCCAGAAACTTCGCTGGCTTCCAGTTTTGCACTAGATTCACTCACAATACCCTTCATAACCAGGCCCTCTCCTATCTCGCCGACCTGCTTCACCATCACACTCCTTCCAGAAACGTTTGCTGCTCTGATGTCAAACTCCTGTCCATATCTCCTTGGACTAAGTACCGCACATGGTGGGCCAGAGCATCTTTTCTAGCTGTTCCCCTCTCTTCGAAGTCCTCTCCCCAAAACATATCCGAGACTGCACTGACCTGGCCGTTTTAAAATCACTTCTCATCTCTTCAGATCTGCTTTTAATATATGAGCTCATTTGGTTCATTTTTAAAGCTTTTCAGTTTTGCACTTTATTGTTTGATATAGTGAACTTTATTTATTTTTTTATTTGAACTGCATTTTATAGCCTTTAATATTCCTTTGCACTTTGGTCTGTAAAGAACTATATAAATAAAACATATTATTATTATTATTATTATTATTATTATTAAAGGGGAAATATTATGACAACCTCGTTCATTTGCACATTAATTTGGGAATCTGGAGTACCTACCAATCCACAAACTATGAAATAAGATCAGCTCTCTGAGGCAGAAATTATGCATTTTTGATTTCACAATGTTTTCTACATCGAGAATATGCTCATTAAAATTGTACAGCCCCTCCATCTGAGCATCTACACTCGCAGTGCAGACTCCCTGTTCATGTGAGCAAAGGTGGGGTTAAACCACATAAACAGAATGACTACAACAGAGAAATGAGAGTACTGAGCACAAACCTGAGTGGAAAAAATGAGAGAACCATGAAGAACCAGAGAAGGGAGGATGGACATGCAAAAGTAGCTCTCCAGATCATCCCATTCTATTGGCCAATGATTTTCTATGAAGTTTATAGAAACTGAATGTCTGTGTCCACAAGGGTACACCTTACAGTAACTGAATTCACTTTTCATGAGTGGTGTGCTCAGAACAGAATGAATACAAAAGATGCATTCATTAATTAATACATTCATTCATTAATAAGATGTACGTTTGTATCATCATTTGGACACACTGTGCATGGGCATGATTTTCCATATTAATTAGGCGGTTAAAGTGTAACCATAATTTAACTGAATTAGCCAGTTCTCCATCTATTCAGACACACAGACAGAAACTCAAGGAAATTGCAAGGTTAGAACAGCAAGGAGAAGAGCCGTGCCAAAACACATAAACAGTAGCGTGTACCTGAGTGCAGCCCATCTGCTGCTGCACAATTTGTCAGCCCCCCTCTGCCACATACATCACTGGAAAGGAGCCATCACTGGACCACCACTGATCAGGTATTATTATTTATTTTCTCAGCAGTAGTAGTGTGTTGTGATGGTATGAATATATTCAGGATTGTAGCATTGCTGGGGTTTGAATCACCAATATATAGCCAGCCAAGAGCAATTCTGTGGTCAGAAACTGACCACTGAAAAAGGGCTAGAGGGCCGCACTAAATGTGCAGTTTAAAAAGATATATCACAGGGCAACAGATGAGATGAAAAAAATGTTAAATATATAAAACAATATACCTTTATTGTATATTAATGCAAAAAATGTTCACAAAATTCAGAGGACTGTATACAAATAATATAAAAAATATAATGGGGATACATGGTTTTTTTTTTGTATGTAGCCGTCTTACAGTGAATCCTTCAGTAAAGCAGCCTTTCAGTTGATAAGGGCTGTATCTCTATGGTGCTGCTTGACCTTAGCGCAGCATTTGATACTATAGATCATGTGATGCTACTTGATAGGCTGGAAAATCTGGTAGGAATAAAAGGATCTGCCCTCTCTTGGTTCAGATCCTATTTGTCTGACCATTATCAATTTGTTTATCTGAATAATAAATCCTCAAATCTTAATTTAGTTAAATATGGTGTTCCACAAGGGTCAGTGCTTAGCCCTGTATTATTCACACTCTACATGCTGCCACTGGGTAAACTAATCCATAAGCATGGCATTCAATTACACTGTTACGATGATGACACACAACTGTATATATCAGCCAAACCTAATGATGTTGATTGTCTACATAAAATAACAGAATGTCTAACTGAAATTAAAGACTGGATGATGCAAAATTTTAATAACCGAAGTATTGTTACCAGGTACAGGTACTCAGAAATATTCACTCAGAAATGCTGCTATTAATCTTGATAATTCAACAGTAAAGCACAATACCATCATTAAAACCTTAGGGGTAGCCTTTGACTCGACTCTCACATTTGATACCCACATATCCAATACAGTCAAAACTGCCTTCTTCCACCTATGCTATATTGCCAAAATTCAGCATATTTTAACCTTAAAAGATGCAAAGAAACTAGAGCATGCATTTATAACTTCACGTCAAGACTAGGGCAAACAGGGTGCTCACTAGAGCTAGAAAATTCGACCATATCACCCCAGTTCTCTTGTCCCTACACTGACTACCCGTAAAATTTAACACTGACTATAAAATTCTCCTCTTAGCTTATAAATCTCTTTTAGTTTAGGCCCGCAGTATCTTACTGAACTTCTCATGCCTTATCGCCCGTCATGTACACTTCGTTCACAGGATGCCCATCTACTCTTAGTTCCTCGCATTAAGAAAAACACTGCAGGAGGAAGAGCCTTTTCTCACAAAGCTCCTCAACTCTGGAATAGCCTTTCAATTACTGTTCGGGGCTCAGACACACTCTCAATCTTTAAATCTGGATTAAAAACCAAATTTTTCAAACAAGCTTTTGGTTAATCACTCACTTTCAGGTTACTCCTTCTCTATTGGTGTGAGAGATGGTTTTCATATTATCACTACTTTGTATTAACCCTGTCATACTACCATAGCTACAGCTTTTTTAGTGAGCTTTCTGGTAACCACCCACGCGCTGTCTGTTGCTGGGTTCTCTTGCCTGACCCGTGGAAGCTTTTTTTTTTTTTTTCGTAGGATAATTTTGCCTGTGCTTGAACCATGAACCGACTAACCTCTTTATTTTAATTATTTTCCTTTGTCTGATTTTCTTTCTCCTGTCTCTCTCATGCTTTGAGATGTCCTGCGTTGCCCTGATCCAGCCCCTGTGTGTCCTGTACAAGATCCTGGCCTTGTCTCATCTACACTATCATGCTTGGCCATGCTATGTTTTATCTCAAATTAACTCTGCACCTACTTTTAACTCACACAGAATCACTGACCATCTCCTCCTTCCTCAGACTCATATATCACTAATATTCTACATTCACATTACTATAACCCCTTCATCTGTCATCCGTTCACTTTTACTTCTGTTCTGTTCTCTGTTGTGTTTCTGGTGTCGACCCGAGGAGGATGGGTTCCCCGTATGAGTCTTGGTTCCTTCCAAGGTGTCTTCCTCATGTGCTGAGGGAGTTTTTCCTTGCCACTGTTGCTCCTGACTTCCTCATAGGAGGCTTGGACCCAGAACTCTGTAAAGCTGCTTTGTGATGACTTTCTGTTGTGAAAAGCACTATTTAAATAAAATTTGATTGATTGATTGATTGAGGATGTGATAAAATATAACAAACATGGCAATTCTAGGTAAAAATATCTCAAAATTATAGACAGTTCCCAGACATCATTAAGCCTTCTCTGAAAGTCTAGAAGGCCCTAAGGGATCCCCACTCACAGATACACAGATAGAAGGATACGTTATTAATCCCCAAAGAAACTGCAAGGTTACAGCAGCAACAAAAAACTGTGCCAGTACGCACATAGACATCATTCCATAAAAAGTGTGCAGTTTGTGTCTTTAGTATTCGGTGCCACGTTAAAGTGTAAAAAAGACTTGTCCCAGCTGATGTGATCATTAAAAGCTCATAATTAGCATGATGCGTAACAATATTGCAGTTGAGAAAGATGTTTTACATAATATATATTGTAACAATTGTTGCATGTGCTGTTGTTTATTTGCCTGAAGACATACAATGTGTGAAATACACAGTCGACACACACCATGACTGAGTAGTTCTGTTTTGACACTGGAATTCTCCAAAGACAGTCTCAACTTGGAGGATTCAGACAGCCAGGATTTCTTACATCATAAACCTAAAGAACCTATCCCATTAACATTGCTGTGTAGTGCTTATGATTTGATGGACATCAGCAGAGGGTGGGTGGAGATAGAGGAGGGGACTAATTGTATGATCATACATGTGCCCATACTGAAAGAAGGCAAAAGGTTTTTTTAAGGTATTAATGGAATTTTTCATTTCTTTCATTTCTTGAAAATTACTTTTAAAGGTAATAATATGTCAGTTTGAACAGTAATGAGGTTTTAGGGGTTGAATGGATCTATTTAATATGGATCTATTTAATATGAACACATTTAAATCAAGATAATAACTTGCAAATGCTCCTAGGCTTGGCTTTCCCTGACATCTTATTTAGTCATAAAAATATTAAGACATGACTTACAACTTCAGAACAGCTACTTTTATCTTAATCATATTTTTATTTTCCTTTTTATTTTTCAGAATGGATCATTTATTTATTCAACGTCTTTAACAGCTTCCAAACATAACAAACAACAGACACCACAGTTTTTTATCCAGTTGTTCTTGAAGTATTCACAAAATAGTAAATTAATGTTCAAAACCAGACTTAGAAAGACTAGAATATCTACTTTAGGTAGACCTTTACAGTTATGGCATTTGATAGATGTTTTCAACATACAGCTTTAATCATGTAAAAGAGGAAGGCTGATATAGTGTTAGGAGTTTAGCCCAAGGGCACCTATGGGTAGCGTGTGGTGTTCCTGCCTGAGCTAGGCATTTCTAGGCATTACTCAATACTCAATACTCAATCACATTTCACTCTGACATTAAACAAATGAAAAATGTTGAACTTGACATGGATATTCTGAAAAAAATAAAAAATATATATACAAGATACTTGCAAGGTATTTCAACTAACTCTATGAAATTACACATTGCTTTAATGTAGTAATACATTACTACACGTTTACATATGATCTTATTCAGTTAGTCATGACTGGGATTCCTATGTTCATGAGAATATTACACAAATGCATGTATATTTATAAATTATATGTTGAATTATATTAGACAACATAGATTGCAGTCTGTTATTAACCAATAATGGGTCTGTGCTACACAGCTGAGAAGCTTTCACTGTCAGTGTGTACTGGGACACTGCGAGTAGGTGGACAGATTAAGACTAATGACCATTCGGTTACTGTCATGGAAACCAAAAGGACAGAGCCTCTGGATACCACACACACACACACACACACACACACACACACAGATTCACAGGCAGCCCCCCAACAAGCTCCAATTACACACACACAAACACACCACGCACTAACACTCTTAGAGAAGATAGTATTCTGTTTGTTAATAATTATCACAATATTATCCCCTGAACCATCTCAGAAGGTGGGAATATGCAAATCAGCTTCTAACCAGTCAGAACCATTCACAGTCCCAGCAGGTTGGTTCTGAGTTGTTTGGAATCAACATTAACAAAACCAATACGGGCAATGCATTGTAAACACTAAGATATTTTATGACAGCAATGTCACAGTACGCTTTATTTGTCAGTTTTTATTTGTTCATTTTTCAGCTTTGATGTGAAGTGAACATGATATTTTCCAATATTCTCTGGAGATGTTGAGATTTTTTGTGGAATTTAATAGGACAATTTGGTCAAAGTATTCTTTTAATCTCAGCAATATGTATGCATTTACGTATTGAATTGATTATATTCCTTTAACCACTTCATCGTGTTCAGAGTCACAGTTCTGGATTTACTGCGCACTGGGTGGGTGTATGGGGCACCAGTCCATCAAAGGACTTAAAAATATTTAACTGGCATACGGAGAAATTAATGTTTTCACTGACCAATGTGATTGGCTGACTGATTGAATGAGCGTGACTTTGAGCCCTCTGATGGCAATGCATGGGAAACTAGACACAGAGTATGTGATTGACTGGCATGCCTGCAGTCCCAATCTGTCTCCTATGGTGCCCCATTCGATTTGAAAAAATACAAATATTAAGTATTCTCAGCTCCCAAATGATTGGGAAGAGTACTCAAAAGAAACAGTGATGCAACACAGTGGTAAACATGCCTCTGTTATAAATATTTGAAGTGTGCTGCAGGCATCAAATTTTAAATTATTTTATATTTACAAAATATAAGACAACAGTTACCTTGGTTAAATAAAAAATAAATAGTTATATAAAGAGAAATAACAAAACACAAATTCTTGCATCTAACAAAACAAAAAAATGTGTAGGTTTTGTGAAGATTTGATGGTATATATATATATATATATATACACGTTAAGTATCATGGATGTAGAAGAATCTTCCATTTCTCATTAATTCCTTTTCCACATCTTTACATTCACCCTGGAGAGGGTACCAGTCCTTCACAGGGCAACACATACACACCTATGGACACTTTTGGTGCCATTTGGAAACCCCTGCAAACACAGGGAGAACACACCTGAAGTGGGACTTGAACCCACAACCTCCAGGTCCCTGCTGCGTGTACTTAACTTGCACACTTTTAATTTAAATCCATTTATATTTGTAGTGTTAACTTACCTGTCTCAACTGGAAAGCACGTTGAATGCTGATTTAAATGTGCAATACAAATAGAGGTGACTTGACTCGACGACATGACACAGAGGAAGAGTCAGAAAAAATCGACATCACTGAGTCTTGCTGGAATAAGCGATTACAGCAGTTTATGTACGTATATGTCAGTTGTCATGATGGTGTCATGATCAATACAGTACAAATTCATAACAGTACTAGCAGTTTTTTCATGTGGTGCAGCAGTAGCACAAACAAACTGGTACTCACCACCAAAGAGAGGGGTCTTTTCCAGGACACTACTCCAATCAGACCTGACAGCAGCACCTGCAGAGACAAGAAAACAATTTATTTTGCCAGTAGTTCTGAGCAAGTCAATTTTAGCCTGGCGTCAGTGGCAAGGGGAAATGAAGCAGTGTGCCACCAGGGATGAGAAAGTTGCCCTCCTCAAGGGCAATGTGGAGACTTTGTGAATATTTCAAGTGTGGGGACAGCCTTGTGGTGCGATAGTGAGGCCAGTGGTATACACTACAAGCCCCACAGGCACAGCACAGCTATCACACGCTCAAGCTGAGTGTTTTCATAGCCACTTCTACAGTAGCTGAGAGCCCTTTCCCCCACACACTCTCTCTCTCTCCCTCTTTCTGTCTCCTTCACCCTCTATTACCCACTAACACTCTCTCCTCCAGCAAACTGCTCTTCTTTATAACTCTCCTCTCTCTCCTGTCTCTTCTTTCTTATATATAAACTGTGATCTTCTCTTGCTAACGTACACACATTATATATGTATATATTACACGCACATATATACAGAACTCTCCAGAAACTAAATCTACATAAAACAGTTTTAATGAGTCCACTCTTTATGTTCGAGCTACTGACACTAAAAAGCCATATTGCCGTCTTAAAACCAACCAGTTACAACTTACATCCAACCAAAAAACTACCCATACACACCTCAGCTGCCTTTCTTTCACTGGTGCAGCTAAACTGCTAAAAGGAGACATTTTTGAGGCTATAGATAAGAGTTAATTCATTGGTATTAATTTTTTATAGGAGAAAATCAGAGGGAAAAGCAATTTCCCAACTAGTTGCAAACAGTAAAACTCAGAGTAAAGAAGAATAAGTTAACTATAGACAGAGGTAGTCTTCTGGCATTAGATAAAAAAAAAAAAAACCAAACAAACAGAAAAAACCCACAAAACAAAATGGTTTATGGCGATCTGATTTCTTTACTGCAGTCTAAAATGATGTGCCGCTGTCAAGAAAATGCTACAAGGAACAGGAAACATGCAATAAAAATAATAAACCCTGAGGGAAGCTGAAATATAACTTTGGAACCAAGGAAAAACATCCCATTCTTCTTTGAATTAAGCATTTAAAGGCTGCTTTAAAAATGGAAACAGCAAATATTAAGATGCTGATATATTTATTGTATGAATCTTCAATTAAATTTCTTTTCTGCTTCTTTCCTGATGACGGCACATTTATAATTTAATGGCCTGCCTGAACATTCAATAAAGGAAAGGGAGGTATGAATATCTGAAATATGTGAAATGTCCTTGAGTTTGACAATAAATGAAGTCTTCATTGACATATTCAACTTCATTTCCATTACTACCACATGAAATAAACTGTCAATAAGCCATACTGTCTATATGTATTGGTTATCAATATTACATACAGTCTATGGACACACTTAGCAAAACTGTTATTGATTAGTTATGCTAATCACTGCTCTCCTCTCCAGGAGCTGGATAATGTATAATAATAATCATATGTCTGTTGCCCTGCGAAGGATGGTCTGTGTGTTCCCACCTTGCACCCAGTGATTCTGGGTAGGCTCCAGAAGCACCTGAACTGGATAAATGGTTACCGACAATGAATGAATGAAAGAATGAATGAATGAATCATATGTCTGTCTATAAATGATGCATCAAGCCTTAAATAGAGGCAGTTTGATAACATTCTGCCTCTACAGTTAGTGCCGATCATATAATAAAAACTGTATTTTTCTTGCACATTATTCTCATGATTGGCTCAAGTGAAAATGGTGATATTCATGTGGGAGCAAAGCTATCTGCTCGTAAATGATTGCCCTCATGTGAATTGAGAATTTGCATAATTGATGTCCCCCAAATGCCAGATAAGACCAGAAACCCCGCCCCCTAATATTCCAGAGACATTCATTAAAATGAACGGTACCCTTGGGTAAATGGAAGAAGCAGGTTATGAGGGATACTAATTTAACCAAAATAAAAACAAGCTTTCAGAAAATATGAGAAGGTGTTGTGGTTGATATTTCTTAAGTTAAAAATACAATGAAAGTGTATGTTGCTCTGCAAAGGCCTGGCAGGACAGGGAGTGTTTCCATCTTGTAACATATTGCACTGGCGGCACGGTGTTGCAGCAGGTAGTGTCGCAGGTTGTGGGTTCGATTCCCGCTTCGGGTGACTGTCTGTGAGGAGTTGGTGTGTTCTCCCCGTGTTCACGTGGGTTTCCTCCGGGTGCTCTGGTTTCCTCCCACAGTCAAAAACACACGTTGGTAGGTGGATTGGTGACTCAAAAGTGTCTGTAGGTGTGAGTGAATGTGTGTATGTCTGTGTTACCCTGTGTAGGACTGGCGCCCCCTCCAGGGTGTATTCCCCGCCTTGCGCCCAATGATTCCAGGTAGGCTCTGGACCCACCGTGACCCTGAACTGGATAAGCGCTTACAGATAATGAATGAATGAACATCTTACACTTGGAATCAACTGGTTACAGAAGATGAATGAATGAATAAATGAGTGAATTAATGAATGAACAAACAAACGGATGAATGGATGATTGAGCAGATGAATGAATGAATATATAAATTGATTAATTAATGAATGAACAGACAGATGGATAAACACATGAATGAATGAATGAATTAATTAATTTTAAATTACAAGTTAGCAAAACTCAAACTCCATGGTTAGAAGACCAAGCCAAAGATGCTAGAAACACTGGATTCAAATATGTTTGGTGCCAGAACACGAGAGCAGATCAGTGAGAC